>NC_057801.1:246991486-247041317 GCF_018294505.1 Triticum aestivum
GATCAAGATCGGCCCCGATCCCGTCGACCCCGACACCCAGCGCTCGCCGCCGCCCGGGACCACCTCGGCGGCCGCCATTGTGTTCGTCCTAACCGTCGCCTCGCCAGCACCGCCCCACCGGCGCCGCCTCGTCCGCGTCGTGCTCGCCGCCCCGACGCCAACTCACCGGAGCCACCGCCATCGCCGTGCTCCCTCGCCCCCTCGCCTCCCCATCTCCTCCTCGTCGGCCTACATCGAGCCCACTGCCATCCTCGTACAGCTCCCATGTGAGGAACCCCCTCCTGTACTCCCTCTCATCCCCGTGCGCGCCTCCCGCTCGCGCCCTGGATGCCCTACGCGCCCCTGGCCGCGCTCACCCGCCTAAGGCCGCTCACCTCTGCCTGTTGTTCGCCGCGACCGCGCCCTCCCCGCTAACTGGTCGCCGTCCGCTGCGCTGCTGTTGTGGCTACTGCTACTGCCGCACCGTCACGCCCCCCTCGTCACGGCCTTGCCTCAGCCTCTTCCCCCTGTGTCGCCGGCCGTCGCTCGGCTCCTTCTGCTCCGCCGCAGCCGTCCACTCGACGTGCCGTTCTGCTCCCTGCGTTGTTCGCGGCCGGCTCGCCGTGGCCGCGCTCTGGCGAGCCCCTCGCCCGCGACCGCGCGCTCACGGGGCTTCGGCCGATGCCCGCCAGCGCCTGTTAGAGCCCGTGCCCGTTAGGGCACTCAAGCCCATTAACAATCGGGCCCTGCCCAGTACCAGAACGTTTTAAAAAAATTGAAAAAGTGAATTTAAAATAAATGAATAAATTATTAATTAATTAATTAATAAGTTAATTAGTTCTGTTAACTAAACTAATTAACCCTAAATTAATCTACTAACTAATCTAATTAATCTATTAGTTAATTAGACAACCTATGACATGCAGGACCCACGCGTCAGTTTGACCAAGTCAACTGACTGTTGACTGCTGACATCACCTTGATGTCATGCTGACGTCATAATGGCATTTTCAAATCAAATTAATTCTGTTAATTCTAGAAAACGATTAAATCCTTCTTAAAATTAAGATATGTCGGCGTTCTGTGAACGGGGGCCCCAGACTTGCCTGCCTGCGGCCTGCGGCGTGGCTCAAGTGGGGGCCCAATGCAGCCCAGCTTCACCAGCTCAAGCTCAAAACCCTTGGGAGGGGCCGAGCCTCGCGGGGCGGATGATAGGAAGCTTCCTCAGGAGCAGCCTCCTCAGGCAGGCTCGCGAGGAGGACGAGAGATCAAGGCAGGGTACCACCCGAGGAGCTCGTGACGCAAGCCATGACGATCGAAGACCAGGCAGGCGCCAGGCGGGCGCCGGCCTGCGCAGTGTCCTTGTTTCTCCTTTGGTGCAAAGGGGGCAAGCACGGGCCAAGGAATCAGGCAAAGGTTGCCGTTTTGGTTCAACAAGACCAAGACCAGCAGAACGGCAGGATGGAGGTCATCGTGGAGCCCAGGACGGCGTCACCGTCAGAGCCATTGGCAGCCGAAGACCAACTTTAGTCAGGATAAGTGTACTAGATGTTCCCCTTCAAAATGGCCAATTGTTGGCGCCCTTCCCGCTCATTATTTGGGAAGAGGCCCAGGGCCTCCCTCTATAAATAGGACTATCCACCACAGAGTAGGGGCATCAGATCTAGAGAACAGATCGATCAGAGAGAGAGAGAGAGAGAGAGAGAGAGAGAGAGAGAGAGAGAGAAGCAACTGAACTCACCCTAGCAGTTCATTGCACCAGCTCAAGAACAACACCTCGCGAGGCTGTTCCCCCTTTGTACTGTTCATCATCAGCCCCTGAGGCAATCCACCACACCACACACTGGAGTAGGGTATTACACCACAATGGTGGCCTGAACCAGTATAAATCTCGTGTCCCTTGTGTGTTCTTCCTTCTAGCCTAGATCCTTTGCAAGACTTCGATGCGTGAGCTGGTAGGGGAATGATCTTTGTGTGCACCCCAGAGTTTGAACCTCAAGGGTCTGCTGGAACCCGAAATTCGACATTTGGCGCGCCAGGTAGGGGTGTGCCAGAATCTTTCTTCCGCTGATCGCGTGTGATCTTCCGTCGTGTGCATGTCTGACGCTAGCCGAGCCCGCGCCGAGCGTCGGGCTGCTCTCGCCGCTCGAGTCGCCCAGACGGCTCCTGTCGGCGGACGCCCCCGTCGTTCCCCGTCGCCTTCCGCCAGTGCCGCCACCGGTCCTGCGGGGAACGAGCAGCAAGCCTCGTCCCTGCATCCTTCGGTGCGGCGGGAAGGCCGCACCGCCACCCCACCGCTGACTCCAGCCGGTTCGTCATCCCACGCCCGTCGCGCCCCCACAGACGTGCACGCCGCGCTGCTCCTGGCGCGTGAGCTCCTGCACTACCATCCCGTCGATGAACTCTACGAGGACTGGCTCGCCTGCATCACCGAGCTC
Organism: Triticum aestivum; assembly: GCF_018294505.1. Classification (NCBI taxonomy): domain Eukaryota; kingdom Viridiplantae; phylum Streptophyta; class Magnoliopsida; order Poales; family Poaceae; genus Triticum; species Triticum aestivum. The sequence goes on from NC_057801.1 coordinate 246,993,904, forward strand.
GTCAGCGCCGCAGGGGGCTCTCCCATGCCGTCCCTCTCGCTGCCTCGCCTTCCATCTTGTCCAGGAGGCGAGGATCAGGAGGTGCCTCTGCCACCTCCTCCCCAAGAAGGCGCCCTGGCTCCAAGGCGCGCGGCCCCAGGACGAGACCCACCGTGTCCGGCGCCTGCGCGAAAAGAAATGAGCTGCCAAGAAATCCCTCGCCCCAAGAAGGTGCCCGCGTGCTCCTAGCACCGGCGCGCCATGACCGCATCCCTGCACCGCCACGTCAAGACCTCGTGCTGCTCCAAGCGGCGGCGCGTGGGAATTTCTAGGAGCAAGCCCAGCACCAACAAAGGGCTCCAGTTGCCACCACAGGCTGCCGCGCCTTCACCTCCGAGCTGCGTAGCGTCGCATGGCCCGGCAAGTTCAAGCCAGACCTGCCTCCTCGCTACGACGGTACTGCCGACCCCGCAGAGTTCCTACAGCTCTACGAGCTGGGCATCGAAGCCGCCAACGGGGATGAAAAAGTCATGGAAAATTGGTTTCCCATGGCGCTCAAGGACGGTGCCCGCACCTGGCTCCTGAACCTGGCTCCTGGCATGATCTCCACCTGGGACAAGATGTGCACCCACTTCATTGCCAACTTCCAAGGCACACGCGACCGGCCCCCAGCCATGAGTGACCTGCGCCGCATCAAGCAACAGCCAGGAGAGACCCTGCGGAAGTACATCCAGCGCTTCAACAACGCCCGCCTCAAGATCCCCAGGGTGACTGAGGAGGCCATCATCTCAGCCTTCTCCGATGGCGTGCGTGACATCAAGATGAAAGAGGAGCTAGCAATCCATGAAGACCTGTGCACATCCCTGGAGCTGTTCAACTTGGTGACCAAGTGTGCCAGGGCTGAGGAAGGGCACCTCTCCCTCCTCGAGCTTCCGGCTACCGACCCAGAACAGAAGAAGCCGAAGGTCAAGGACGTGAAGCGCAAGGGGTCTGCCGTGCTCGCAGCAGAGCCAGACACCAAGCGAGGCAGGGACCAGCCTGAGTCATGCAAGGGCAGCCGGTACTGCGTGTACCACGACCTCCATACCCATAACACCAATGAATGTCAAGAGCTCAGGGCCGTGCGAGATGGGCGTATCGGCCGACGTCCTGACTGCAATGACCGGGGGTATGGCCAAGGAGGAGGAAGAGGTGGAGGACGATGGGAAGACCATGGCCCTTGCCAAGGGTGGCGTGACCGACCTCGCGAGGACCGCTGGCAGGACCAGCCTCGCGAGGGAGGTTGGAGGGATCAACCTCGTGAGGACCGCCCTCAAGGCAATGCAAGCCTCCCTCCTCTGCCACCACTGCCAAGGAGGAATGAGGACCATCACCAGGACGAGGGGGCTGGGGGCTTCCAGGAGCCACGCGCAATCGCTTGCATCCTGGGCGGCGCTCAGGCCCCAGCGTCTCAGCGCATCTTCAAGCAGTTTGCTCGCGAGGTGAATGCAGTCCTTCCCAAGCATGAGACAACGCGCCCTCTCAGGTGGTCAGTGTGTGCTATCACGTTCAGCTCAGCAAATCAGCTCAAGTGCGCAGCAACGGCCGGAGTCCTCCCGATGCTTTGTTCCCCAGTCATCAGCAATGTGCAAGTCACCAGGACCCTCATTGATGGCGGAGCAGGACTCAATGTCCTGTCTGTCGAGACGTTCAAAAATCTCCAAGTGCCATACGATCAGCTTCAGCCGACCAAGCCTTTTTCAGGAGTCACTGACGGTTCCACCGTTCTAGGGCAAGTTCGCCTTCCTGTCACCTTTGGGCAGCGCAACAACTACCGCACCGAGCTCATTGACTTCGACGTCGCCCACATTCGCCTTCCATACAATGCCATCCTCGGGTACCCAACTCTGGCCAAGTTCATGGCAGTGACTCACCATGGCTACAATGTCCTCAAGATGCCAGCAAGCGGTGGAATCATCACAGTGCCTTGCAAGGAGAGGGATGCAGTGTGTTCTCTTGAGCGTGCCTTCCAAGCCGCGGCAATCGAAGACCCAGATCACAGGAGCGGGAGGCTCCCAGAGGTGGACCCTAAGAAGAAGAAGGCTTCCCCTGGCCCAAACCCTCAGGAGGCAGGCACCTCCAGAGGCGTTGCGTCAGGATCCGCGCCCGTGCAAGGGGCGCCACCCTCTGTCGCATACGAAGGCGCACCCAGTGCCCTCCTTGGGCAAGGCTCGGAGCCTCTCTCCTGGAGGGCCACCGACCTTGCCAAGGTCACGAGGGAGGCGCTCGGGAACCACTTGGAGGCATGCTTCAAGGCACGTTTCCCTCAGGAAGGAATGAGGCAAGGGGGCCAAACCCTCGGGAGTTCATCGCGAGAAACATTTAGGAGCTACAGGAGTCAAGAGTCATGCGCAGCAGCCGCCGCCTACCCGCCGTAGCCCCATAACCCAGTGAGGATGGTGGGCTGCGTGTCTGCATCGACGTACCAGGGCTCAACAGAGCCGCGCGTTAGGAGCGCCTCTGGCCTTCACGCGTGGGGCGTTGCGAGGGTCCACCTCACAGCTACGTTCGCATGCCTTTCGGCCTGCCGAACATGGTCGCCGCTCGTCAGCACCTGTTGAGGAGCATTCTAGAGGCTCAGGAGGTCAGGCATCACGTGGTCCTGGCGGAGATGGAGATGGCCCACGAAGATCCACCCGTGCCCCCGGAGCCTCCCGAGGCTCCAGGTCCCGGGAGCTCATGAGGGTCAGCTTCCTCACTGCGCGTCGTCCGCTACTTCAGCAGCACTTCATCCCCAACGGTATCAGGTGACATCTTTCCAAGTTCCATTTTCAGCTGGGAGCACCCGCAGGGCTGCATCATTCCCAGGTCGCGTGGGTCCGTCCCTGTGGCATGTATCCGTTTTGCTTATGCTCTTTACCTACCTTGTCGGGGGCGCCCCTCGGGTTGCATCATCCCCAAGCTGCTCGGGCCAGACCCTGTGGCGTTTGCCCTTTTTCTGCATCTATCTAAATGGATTTGCTCCTCCGAGCTTAACCTGGTCCCCATGGTTATCATCTGCTACTTATCGCGGACCTCTCCGCTCGCATGCAAAGCGCTTGCATGTTAAAAGGGGGGCACCTGAGCATCGCGACTCATGGTCTCTTACTGGGTCCCAGCCCTCACCCCTGGCCTTGACCCACGGCATCGCGACCTATCATACCAGCGGCGGCTGAGCTCGCTTGAGGGACGGGACCTGAGGGCGTAGAGCGTTTGCATTCTAACCATCATGCAGGAACACATCATTGATAAAGGCCCAGAGCCAGGCACAACCCACCTCGAGGTAGGGCCTCGTGAGTCCCGCGCTGGCTCACGGGTGCCCAGATACACCTCTCCTAGCCCTACCGTGCCGGCCACGTGTCAGGGCGGGGCTGTACACGCCCCGGGGGCTCCTCCCGGAGGGGAGCCCCCTCCCACGTACCAGTGGAAGCACCATGCTCCGCGCTGGCTAACGACACTGCCAAGGAGCGGCTATGCCCGTACACATACGGAAGCTCTATGCTCCGCGCTGGTGATAAACAACTGAGGGTGGCCCACGGCCGTACCAACCTCAGGGAGCCCAAAGCATAGTGTCTGGCACCATCGCAACGCCTCCCCTCGGGAGTGCCACACAAGGGGGCTGGACACGGGGGCTGCGCCCAGGCCATGCCCAAACGCACGCCACCCAGCCAGGTCCCTCAGACCTGGTCGTTGCGCGCCCCTCCCCGAGCGGAGCCAAGGTATGAAAGCTCGTTTGCACGTCAAGGGGGACTCCTGAGCTTCGCGACTCAGGAGCCTAACTAGTCATGTAGCCCCTCACTCCTTAGTGCCGTCCTGGTTTCCGGTCGGGGCTAACGGCGGCTAAGGTATGTGTGGGGCCGGGCCCTGCTGACGCAGAATGACAAATCCACTCCTACGTCTCCTTTCCCTACTTGCTGTTTGCGCGTCAAGGGGGACTCCTGAGCAACGCAACTCAGGAGCCTAACTTGCCACGTAGCCCCTCACTCCTTAGTCCCGTCCTGGTTTCCAGTTAGGGCTAACGGCGGCTGAGGTATGCGCGGGGTCGGGCCCTGCCGACGTAGAACACAAGCAAATAGGAGGGGAAAATGCAAATTCTAGGGAATTCAAAAGCAAATATTACAAGCCATAGATTGTTTCACGACGCCAAACACAATTTTAAACGCCTCCACGAGGCATGGTGCATGTTGCAGGAATTAAATAAGGACAGAAGCTACGAAGGGATCACTTTCCAGTAGCGGCTCCGCCGCCTGAGGTCGCGGAGCTGGCGACGTCGCGCTTGGTCAAGGTGCTGAAGGCACGGAACCTCCCCAACAAAGCCTCGGCTTGGCCCTTCACGGCCTCAGCAGCAGCGGCGGCAAGGTCGTCACTCACAGGGTCCAGCAGACTGTCGAGGTCGACGTTGGGGTCGCGAAGGTAGACGTGGCTAAGGACGCGCGTCAGCGCTGCAGACGACAGGGCACGCGCCTCAACCTCGGCCGTCGGGCCAAGGCCATCCGCAACATCTTCAAGTGTACGGACCAGGAAGGGAAGCAGCTCAGCAGGGCCGTCCTCTTTGCCAGCCAACGGCTTCTCTAAGCCGCCCTCATAGAGAGTCTTCAGCGCAGCACGAGCCTACTCCTCCAACTTGTCGAAGGCCACTCGATCCTCAGCCAGGACCTTCGCCTTGTGGTCTAGCTCGGTCCTCTCCACCTTCAGCGCCTGCTCCAGCGTCTCCAGCCGTCCATGGCGGTCATCAAGGTCGGCGTCCCGGTCCTTGACGGCAGCCTCCCAAGCCTTCATCTCCTCCTCCTTCTCCTGGCGGATGCAGACCTCCTTCGCAAGCTCGTCACGCTGGCCTTGCAGCTCGACCTCCAGTGCCTTGCAGCGGCCTCGGGCATCCATAGCATCACCCTGGGCAGCACCGCGAGCGACCTTGGCCTGGCGGGTGGCTTGCTTCTCCTCGTCGGAGGCAGACGCCGCCTCGCTCAGTGCCGCTCGGACAGAGGCGGCAGAGCGGGCCCAGCTAGAAGCTAGCTCCAGCCGCCCGACCACCAGGCGGGGGTCCGCGCTCTGGAGATCCTCCCGCAGCCGGCTCAGTTCGTTGGCGGCCTGGTCCAAGACGGAAGAAGGATCAGAAGAGACGGGAGCCGGTGGAGCAGGCGGAGAGGACGGCAGTGTGATCACGGCTTTGGGAGGAAGGAGCCTCCTGGGCCTTGGGCATCTTAGCAGCAGCATCAAGACCAGGCCCCTCCAAGGTCAGCGGGGCCATGGGGGCTGACTCCTCGCTAGAGTGTCCCTGCTGGGCTCGCGAGGACGACCGGGCAGGGGAGGCACGAGCCTCGATGCCTCCTTTCCCCGCTGATGAAGGCACCGCCTTGGCAGACGAACTCGCCTCAAGCGGGGTCGCAGAAGCCCCATTCAACTTCTTCGCTGCAGGTGCCGGCCTAGCCACAAGAATGCAGGCGTCAAGGCTCGGCGGCAGAAACAAACCAAAGCGTGGATTGAGCATTTACTGGTCGTCGTTCGCGGACTCAAGCAGCCTCCGGCCAAACTTGAAGCCCGAGAGCCTGCAGCTGGGGTCATCCTTGGGAGGCACGGAAGCAGAGGGCGCGTAGGGAAGGACAGAGCTGGCCTCAGACCGTGCCGGAGCCAGAGCGGATCCTGGGAGAACCAGCCCCGACCTGCCCTTCCTCGAGACCAGGGGTGAATCCTCCCCTCCTCGCCTGGCGCCGGCCTCGTCGTCGTCCGGCATGGAACGGAGGGCGCGGGACCTGCGTCGAGGGAAGGAATCCCCTGACTCCTCGCCAGTCGCCTTGGAGTCAGACTCTTCTTCTTCCTCCTCCTCTTCTTCCTCCTCACTCCCGCCGGAGTCGCTGGAGGACACATTCACCGTTGGCAACGCCGCCAGATCCCCGGGAGCCTCTGCGGGCACCAGCCCCTAACCGTTGAAGGTGGGCATGGTGTTCACCACCTGCTCCCAATTGCCGCGAAGAAACAGGGGGACAGGAGCACCCTCCAGCCCCGCCACGTCTCCCCCGACCAAGGAATGGAGGGCCATGACAAGATCTTCATCGGCCAGGGCTGCAGAGCTCAAGCGAAGGGCAGCGTCCGCTTCCCCAAGCCTCCATAATGGGAGTGAGTGCTCCCAGAGTGGAGCCACCCGGTGCTCCAGGAACTCCCTCAGGAGCGTGGCCCCGGTCAGCTTCGCCGCCCCCAGGTTGCTTGGCCTCAGGTCCGTGTTCATCCTCTTCTGCACTGCCCTCGCGTAGGGGTCAACAAGCTCCACGCGAGACCACACATCAACGGCCTTGGGCTACCCTGTAGTAGCACCAGTCGAGGGTGGATGCGCCCGGCGTCCACCATGACCCACTTGCTCCGGAAGCCTTCGATCCTCTTCCCCGGCTTCGAGATGGCATTGGAGTTGGAGTATGCAATGAATCTCGCACATGCGGTGATTGGGCCACGAGAAACCCGGAGGTAAAAGTAATGATGCAGCAAGGCCACTGAGGGCTTTACCGCAACGCGAGCCTCACAATAGTAGGCGAAAATCGCCAGGAGAAGAACAGAGTTGGGGTGGAGGTGCAGAGCTTACAAGTTGTATAGGCGAAGAACAGCAAGGAAGAACTCGAAAAAAGGGGGCACCAGACCGGCGATGATGGCGCTCACAAAGAGCGGGTAGAAGGTGCTCCCCTTGCCTTCAGGCTGGTCGGAGTCAGCCTTGAACACAGTCGCTCCCACGTTGCCCTGCGCCACCGTCCTCAGGCGCATGAGTGCAAGATTCTTCTCCGACACATTCAGGGATCCAGAGCCGGCGAGTACCAGGCCTCGGTCGGGGTCTTGCGAGGCGCCATGGCTTGCCGGATGGGAAGGATTGAGGTAGATCTGGAGGATTTCGGAAGCAGGAAGGAGAAGAGTGAGAAAGGGGATCTGGAGCAAGGCAAGCGAGAACAAAGCAGGTAAGTCTGGCCCGGGCACCTTTTTTTGTCAGATGGGCGGTTGCCAAGGCGTCGTGGGGAAGCGGAGACGCCCACGTCCAATCAACCGCCACGTGGCGCCCAAGGCTGCAGGCTGTTGGGGCCCGCGGCGCTTCGCACTTGCCCCTTCGCTTCTCTGCTAAGCCAAGTCCGGGCACGCCTTGGGCCCGGGGGCTACTGTCGGCGTTCTGGGAAGGGGGTTGAGGGAGTCCTGGACTAGGGGGTGTCCGACAGCCGGACTATCATCGTCCGCCGGACTCCAAGACTACGAAGATACAAGATTGAAGACTCCATCCCGTGTCCGGATGGGACTTTCCTTGGCGTGGAAGGCAAGCTTGGCGATACGGATATGTAGATCTCCTACCATTGTAACCGACTCTGTGTAACCCTAGCCTCCTCCGGTGTCTATATAAATCGGAGGGCTTTAGTCCGTAGGACACAACATACATTACAACAATCATACCATAGGCTAGCTTTAGGGTTTAGCCTCCTTGATCTCGTGGTAGATCCACTCTTGTAATACCCATATCATCAATATTAATCAAGCAGGACGTAGGGTTTTACCTCCATCAAGAGGGCCCGAACCTGGGTAAAACATTGTGTCCCTCGTCTCCTGTTACCATCCGCCTAGACGCATAGTTCGGGACCCCCTACCCGAGATCCGCCGGTTTTGACACCGACATTGGTGCTTTCGTTGAGAGTTCCTTTGTGTCGTCACCGATAGGCTCGATGGCATCTTCAACCAACAACGCTATCCAGGGTGAGACTTTTCTCCCCGGACAGATCTTCGTATTCGGCGGCTTCGCACTGCGGGCTAATTCGCTTGGCCATCTGGAGCAGATCGAAAGCTACGCCCCTGGCCGTCAGGTCAGATTCGGAGGTCTCAACTTCTCGGCCGACGTCCGCGGAGACTTGATCTTCGACGGGCTCGAGCCACAGCCAAGCGCGCCGCACTGTTACGATGGGCATGGTTTAGCTCTGCCACCGAACAATGCCTTAGTGGCCGCACACGAATCCACTTCGGCCGTTAGTCCGGAGCCGATCGCCCAGATCGAGGATCGGTGGATGGACACCGCCTTGGGGGCTTCAACTTCCACGGCAATGGAGCCGAACACTAATCTTGTCCCTCGCGAAACTCATGATTCCGAGGTGCCGGACTCCTTGCCGGACTCTGGACCTCCCACGCCCCTACCAATCAAATCGGATTGGGCGCCGGTTATGGAATTCACCGCCGTGGACATCTTCTAATACTCGCCTTTTGGCGACATCCTAAATTCGCTAAAGCATCTCTCGTTATCGGGAGAGTCCTGGCCGGACTATGGCCAGGATGGTTGGGATACGGACGACGAAGAAATTCAGAGCCCACCCACCACCCACTTTGTAGCCACTGTCGACGATCTAACCGACATGCTAGACTACGACTCCGAAGACATCGACGCTATGGATGACGATGCCGGAGACGAACAGGAACCAGCGCCTACAGGGCACTGGAAGACCACCTCGTCATACGACATATACATGGTGGACACCCCAAAAGACGGGGATGGCGAAGAAACAGCGGAGTCAGATTCTTTAAAGAAACAGCCCAAGTGCCGGCGTCAGCGGCGCCGCTCTAAATCCCGCCACAGCAAGAACGGAGATTCCGGCACAGGAGATAATAATACCCCAAAAAGTGCCGAAGACAACCCCCTCCAGCAGGACTCAGCGCAGGAGGATGCAGAAGCAAGCCCTCACGAGAGGGCGGCAAACGAGGAGGTTGAGGATTATAACTATATGCCTCCCTCCGAAGACGAGGCAAGCCTCAACGACGACGAATTCGTCATGCCCGAGGATCCCGTCGAACAAGAGCGTTTTAAACGCAGGCTTATCGCCACGGCAAATAGCCTAAAGAAAAAGCAGCAGCAGCTGCAAGCTGATCAGGACCTGCTGGCCGATCGATGGACCGAGGTCCTCGCGGCCGAAGAGTATAAACTCGAACGCCCCTCCAAAAGCTACCCAAGATGCAAGCTGCTCCCCCGATTAGAGGAGGAAGCATACATACCTCCATCACCAGCGCACGATACGGCTGACCGACCACCCCGTGGTCGCGACAGAGAGGCATCCAGGCCCCCAACCAAGACCGTACCCCAGCATCGCTCCAGAAGTGCGAAGCCAAGAGGGAATGCGCCGGACTTGCGAGATATATTGGAGGACAAAGCAAGGCAATCCAGATCCATCTACGGATCACGTGGGCGCCCCACGACCCATGACGAATACCATCGCGTCGGATACAATAACCCCGGCCGGGAAGAACACAGTAGACAACGCTCTCTCGAGCTGCGTCGTGATATTGCTCAATACAGAGGCGCCGCACACCCACTATGCTTCACTAACGAAGTAATGGATCACCAAATCCCTGAAGGATTTAAACCCGTGAACATTGAATCCTACGATGGCACAACAGACCCCGCGGTTTGGATCGAAGGTTATCTTCTCCACATCCATATGGCCCGCGGCGACGATCTCCACGCCATCAAGTATCTCCCACTCAAACTTAAAGGACCAGCTCGGCATTGGCTTAACAGCTTGCCCGCAGAGTCAATTGGGTGTTGGGAAGACCTGGAAGCCGCATTCCTCGACAACTTCCAGGGCACATATGTGCGACCACCAGATGCCGATGACCTAAGCCACATCATTCAGCAGCCAGACGAATCGGCCAGACAATTCTGGACACGGTTCTTGACAAAGAAAAATCAAATCGTCGACTGTCCGGATGCAGAGGCCCTTGCAGCCTTCAAACATAACATCCGCGATGAATGGCTAGCCCGGCACCTGGGACAGGAAAAGCCGAAATCCATGGCAGCCCTCACATCATTAATGACCCGCTTTTGTGCGGGAGAGGATAGCTGGCTAGCCCGCAGCAACAATCTCCGTAAAAATTCTGGCAGTCCGGATACCAAGGACAATAACGGCAGGTCACGTCAAAACAAAAACAAATGCCGCATCAACAGCGACGATAAGGAGGATACGACAGTCAACGCCGGATTCCGAGGCTCTAAACCCGGTCAACGGAAGAAGCCATTCAAAAGAACCACTCCGGGTCCGTCCAATTTGGACCGAATACTCGACCGCTTATGCCAGATACATGGCACCCCTGAAAACCCAGCTAATCACACCAATAGAGATTGCTGGGTGTTCAAGCAGGCTGGTAAGTTAATTGCCGAAAACAATGACAAGGGGCTAAACAACGACGACGAGGAGGAGACCCAACCGCCGAACAATAGAGGACAGAAGGGTTTTCCCCCACAAGTGCGGACGGTGAATATGATTTACGCAACCCATATACCCAAGAGGGAGAGGAAGCACGCACTAAGGGACGTCTATGCGATGGAGCCAGTCGCCCCGAAGTTCAATCCATGGTCCTCTTGTCCGATCACTTTCGATCGATGAGACCATCCGACCAGCATACGCCATGGCGGATTCGCCGCATTGGTTTTAGACCCAATCGTCGACGGATTTCACCTCACTAGAGTCCTGATGGACGGCGGTAGTAGCCTGAACCTGCTTTATCAGGATACAGTGCGCAAGATGGGCATAGACCCCTCAAGGATTAAACCTGCAAAGACAACCTTTAAGGGTGTCATACCAGGTGTGGAAGCCAACTGTACAGGCTCAGTCACACTGGAAGTGGTCTTCGGATCCCCGGACAATTTCCAGAGCAAGGAGTTAATCTTCGACATAGTCCCGTTTCGCAGCGGCTATCACGCTCTGCTCGGACGAACCGCGTTCGCAAAATTCAACGCGGTGCCGCATTATGCATACCTCAAGCTCAAGATGCCAGGCCCTCGCGGAGTCATCACGGTCAATGGAAATACGGAACGCTCCCTCCGAACGGAGGAACATACAGCGGCTCTTGTGGCAGAAGTACAGAGCAGCCTTTTAAGGCAATTCTCGAGTCCGGCCGTCAAACGGCCGGATACAGCAAAACGCGCCCAAAGCAATACCAACCAAGACCACCTGGCGCGATCAGAGCACGCGTAGCAATGCGGCCCCAACCCCCGCCCGCGCATGATTGCAAGAACAACCCTCCGCGTACATCATTACGCTTTGGAGATACCATGGGCGCAGGGGAAGGGGCACGATCGCAATGGACCCAGAGTGCGGCTCGACCACACCAGGGGCTCACAAGTGTGTCCCCTTTCTTTTTTTATTATTTTCCTTCTTTGTGTACACAGGACTCCGTTAACCAGAGGCCCTGTTCGGCGGTGAACCTGCCGAACTCATGATGCAACAACCAGGGAAGATAGAAGGTTGCGACGAACACTCAGGTGGTCATAATTACGAGCATTAAATTCAATTATATACACCAAGTCCGCAGCTCACCCCTGGAGGGGGACATGTTTAATTAGTCCAAATCCCTTGCTTAACGCACTATTTGTATCAGTCCGCATTCATAGCAGACCTTCTTTTATAAATAATGCAGCACCTTTTTTGACTGCAATTACATTACCTTTTACATATATGTTCATTACATGACATCTTGCACCCGTATATTTTGGTACGGCCTAATACACCAGGGGCTTATGTTCCCCACATTATGGTGTGATAAGTCCGAACACTTTCATAAGTGCGGCACCCCGAACTTATAGCATTATATGAATCGGCTCCGAATCATGTCTTGGGTCAATAGTTGGGTTTGCCCGGCTCCCACGTTTTGGTGCCTTACGTTCCGTTCTATTGTCTAAGGTGGCACTGGGAGAACCGCTGCGATTGCGCCCCGGTTGAGCCGGGCGAGCGCCTTAGTGGAGAAAGCTAAAACTGACCGGCATGATAAGGCGAGAGACTGGTCACTGTTCGAGAGTTTTTTCGGGTCCTTAAAGACTCACGCCGCTTCGAGCGAAGTTCCGGACAATGTTCGACGAAGGCGTGGATAGCGCCCCGGATTGGGCCTTCCGAATACTAGGGGCTTCGCCGAAATTTAAAATTATAGAATTCTATGGCTAAGTGAGAGTGTTCAAGCACTATAAGTCTGGTCGCCTTGTTCATTGTGTTGAGCGCCTCCCTAGATGGACCCAAAAATGGGAACAAGAGTGCTCAAGTTTATCCCGAACACCCCAGCACTCGTGGCTCGGGGGCTGAAGCCAACGACTTGCCATCTCTCAGATTTTATAAACGGCCGCACAGAAGGTAATATTTTAAATTAAAACAAGCGTTGCTCAAGGCGCATATGAACGAAGTTTTCAGCGCACAGGATAATACATGGCGAATTTACTCAAAGATTACATTTCTAGGGCACTCATCCGCAATATCGCGGGCTCCCTTCAGGACAGTTTTATAATACATTTCAGGCATGCGATACTCCTTGCCTGGTGGCGATGGGTCCGTGAGAAGCTTCTCCGCATCCAACCTGCCCCAATGCACCTTTGTGCGGGCAAGGGCCCGATGAGCACCTTCAATACAGGCGGAGCGCTTGATGACCTCCACCCAGGGGCACACATCCACCAGCCGCCGCACGAGGCCGAAGTAGCTCCCAGGCATGGCCTATTCAGGCCACAGCCGGACTATAAGGCCCTTCATGGCCTCCTCAGCTACCTTGTGGAGTTCGACCAGCTGCTTCAGCTGGTCGCTTGGGGGCACCGGATGGCCGGCCTCAGCGTACTGAGACCAGAAGACCTTCTCCGTCGAGCTCTCCTCCTTGCCACGATAGAATGAGGCGGCATCTGACGCACTACGCGGCAGATCTGCAAATGCCCCTGGAGAGCTCCGAATGCGGGTAAGTGTCAGGTAGTTTACATTAACATGCTCGCTTTGCATGAAAAATGCCTTACCCGCCGCTATCTTCTTCACATCTTCCACCTCCTGAAGGGCCTTACGGGCCTCGGCCTTGGCGGACTTGGCACTTTCGAGAGCCGAGGCAAGCTCGGACTCTCGAGTCTTGGAGTCACGCTCCAACCTCTCATGCTTCTCCATGAGAGCCTGGAGCTCTTGTCGTACTTCCGCCACCCGTGCCTCCTGCTTCTCTCGCTCGGCCCGTTCCGCGGCCGCACTGCGTTCGGCCGCGGACACAGCCTCCTTCAGGGCTGCCACCTCATTTGTGGCCCCTGCAGTGCCCATATTATCCTTGTCAATTTTATTGCAACCAAAATCCTTTTCTGTAAGGTAACTATTCAAAGGGGTGTTACTCACCTTCTTTGTCCTCGAGCTGCTTCTTGGCATGGCCGACCTCTTGCTCGGACCGCTCGAGATCCTGCTTCAATGCACCGACCTCCGCAGTCAGTGCGGCAGAGGTCAGCAGCGCAGCCTGCAAGCCCATATTGACATATTTTAAGCAACCCTGCGTATATCTTATTAGATCCTCAGTCCGGCTTTTCTTTCCGAACACCGAACTAAGCATCAGGGGCTACTGTCTATGCGGTATTACATTTCATAATTTTAACTTCTTACCTCAGAGCCTGTTAGAAGGCTGCTGCAGGCTTTGGTCAGCCCGCTCTTGGCGAGCTGAACCTTCTGAATCACCGCACTCATGATAGTGCGGTGTTCTTCCTCGATGGAAGCGCCTTTAAGCGCCTCCAACAAGTTATCCGGCGCCTCCGGTTGGACGGAGGCCGCCGATGTCACGGTCTTGCCCTTCTTTAGAGGGGGCCGCCTGCCGGACTCTGGAACCACTACGGGTTCCGATGTAGAGTCCGGCGCAAAGTCCGGGAGGCTGCCTGATGGCGCCTCCGGAGCCTCCTCCTGATGGGTCCCTCTCTGGGATCCCACCTCGGCGTCCTCGTCGGCGCGGGGGGTAGAGGCAGTCGGAAGTGAATCCACATCCGACGGGGCCAACGACCCGCTCGATGAAGCGGGGAGATCATCATCGGCCGGACTACGGACAGAATGCGGCATTAGAAGGACATTACGTGACATGAAAGAAATTGCATATCAGGGATCCGGATACTTACGATCTTGCCGGATGCCTGGCCCTTGAAGGCCACTCCTCCTCGCCAACGATGGTGTTGGCGAAACTGTCCGAGGGAATGGATCTCCCGCTCTTGGACCCTTCGGCCTCCCCTATCGGGGAAGCCTTCCTCTTCTTCTCTCCCTCCTCTGGGAGAGAGTCCTCTTCCTCCTCCTCGTCTTCGGGGGAGGAGTCCGCCTCGTCCTCGGACGCCTGATTACGGGAACTCTTTCGAGTCCCCGCGGCCACCTTCTTGGCCTTCTTCTCCGGCACCATGTGCGGTTCCGGAACCAGCAGCCCTGCTAAACGGGTGTCCACTGGGTCTTCTGGCATGGGAGCCGGGCTGATGAGCTGCTTGGCCTTCTCCATCTATTCTTGTCAAAGGAAAAGAGAGATTGAAACCCTCTTAGAATCAGTTTAATTACCACAAGTGTCCCGTAACGGGGTTGAATCACTTACCTCGTCAGCCGGATGCTGCGAGCGAAATCCGCAATCTTCCGTCGCGGATGCGGGGGTTTCGGCGCCCTTAAACAGCACCCTCCAGGCGCCTTCGTATGTCGTATCGAAGAGCCCGCTTAGCACCTGGTGCTGTTCCGGATTGAACTCCCACAGATTGAATGCCCGTTCTTGGCATGGGAGAATCCGGCGGATGAGCATGACTTGGATCACGTCAACGAGCCTGAGCTTATTGCTCACCAGCTTCTGGATGCAGGCTCGGAGTCCCGTCAGCTCCTTCGGATTGCCCCACAGCAAGCCCTTCTCTTTCCAGGAGGTGAGCTGTGTGGGGACGCAAGATCTAAACTCGGGGGCCGCCGCCCATGTGGGCTTGCGCGGCTCGGTGATGTAGAACCACCAAGATTGCCACCCCTTGACGGAGTCCACGAAGGCCCCTTCGAGCCAAAGGACGTTGGGCAACTTACCCAACATGGCGCCTCCGCATTCCGCTTGCGTGCCCTTCACAACCTTCAGCTTGACATTGAAGGTCTTGAGCCACAGGACGAAGTGGGGCCAGATGCAGAGGAAGGCCTCGCACACGATGATAAACGCCAAGATGTTGAGGATGAAGTTCGGCGCCAGATCGTGGAAATCCAGGCCGTAGTAGAACATGAGCCCCCGGACGAATGGGTGGAGTGGAAAGCCCAGTCCGCGGAGGAAGTGGGGAAGGAAGACAACCCTCTCATGGGGCCCAGGGGTAGGGATGAGCTGCCCCTCGTCGGGCAGCCGATGCGCGATATCGCCGGAGAGGTATCCGGCGCTGCGCAGCTTGGTGATATGCTCCTCCTTAACGGTGGAGGCCAGCCATTTGCCTCCCGCTCCGGACATATTCGGAGAAGGTCGAGGCGAGATGCGCGAGCTTGGGCGTTGGAGCTTGAGTGTGCGGAGATGGATAAGCAAAGGAGGAAGAAGGCGTAGGTGAGAAGGTAAATCCTTATCCCTTATATATAGGCGGACGAAAACTATGCGTCCCCCGCCGGCCTGGTAAAACTCACTTATCTCCCAAGAGCCACCATCAATGGCGCGGTTGGGTTATCCATGTCCGTATTGATGAGAATCCCGAAATAAGGGGAACACGATCTCTGCTTCGACAAGACGTGCCAAGGAAACCACTTCGCTAAACGTGCTGGGGTGGTATAATAAAAAACGATTCGAGTAAAAGCCTGGTAGTGGTGTGATGCCACGCTGCATAATACGTCAGCAGATTGGACTGGTGTACATTTTATTCTCTCTACGGTGGAATGTGGAATTTATTTTGCAGAGCCGGACACTATCCTGGTGTTCATGATCTTCTCTGGATTATTCAAGGGAGGAACCCGCCTTGCAATGCCGAACATTATGCGCGCCGGACTTATCGTCATTGAAGCCTGGTTCAGGGGCTACTGAGGGAGTCCTGGACTAGGGGGTGTCCGGACAGCCGGACTATCATCGTCCGCCGGACTCCAAGACTACGAAGATACAAGATTGAAGACTCCATCCCGTGTCCGGATGGGACTTTCCTTGGCGTGGAAGGCAAGCTTGGCGATACGGATATGTAGATCTCCTACCATTGTAACCGACTCTGTGTAACCCTAGCCTCCTCCGGTGTCTATATAAACCGGAGGGCTTTAGTCCGTAGGACACAACATACATTACAACAATCATACCATAGGCTAGCTTTAGGGTTTAGCCTCCTTGATCTCGTGGTAGATCCACTCTTGTACTACCCATATCATCAATATTAATCAAGCAGGACGTAGGGTTTTACCTCCATCGAGAGGGCCCGAACCTGGGTAAAACATTGTGTCCCTCGTCTCCTGTTACCATCTGCCTAGACGCACAGTTTGGGACACCCTACTCGAGATCCGCCGGTTTTGAAACCGACAGGGGTCCCCAGACTTCCCTGCCTGCGGCCTGCGGCGTGGCTCAAGTGGGGGCCCAATGCAGCCCAGCTTCACTAGCTCAAGCTCAAGACCCTCGTGAGGGGCCGAGCCTCCAAGGGCGGATGACAGGAAGCTTACTCGGGAGCAGCCTCCTCAGGCAGGCTTGCGTGGAGGCGGAGAGATCAAGGCAGGGTACCTCCCGAGGAGCCCGTGACGGAAACCATGACGATCGAAGACCAGGCGGGCGCCGGCCTTCGCAGTGTCCTTGTTTCCCCTTCGGTGCAAAGGGGGCAAGCACAGGCCAAGGCGTCAGGAAAAGGTTACCGTTTCGGTGCAACAAGACCAAGACCAGCAGAACGGCAGGATGGAGGTCATCGTGGAGCCCAGGATGGCGTCACCGTCAGAGCCTTTGGCAGCCGAAGACCAACTTTAGTCAGGATAAGTGTACTAGATGTTCCCCTTCAAAATGGCCAATTATTGGCGCCCTTCCCGCTCATTATTTGGGAAGAGGCCCAGGGCCTCCCTCTATAAATAGGACTAGCCACCACAGAGTAGGGGCATCAGATCTAGAGAACAGATTGATCAGAGAGAGAGAGAGAGAGAGAGAGAGAGAGAGAAGCAACTGAACTCACCCTAGCAGTTCATCGCACCAGCTCAAGAACAGCCCCTCGCGAGGCTGTTCCCCCTTTGTACTTTTCATCATCAGCTCCTGAGGCAATCCACCACACCACACACTGGAGTAGGGTATTACACCACAATGGTGGCCTGAATCAGTATAAATCTCGTGTCCCTTGTGTGTTCTTCCTTCTAGCCTAGATCCTTTGCAAGACTTCGACGCGTGAGCTGGTAGGGGAAAGATCTTCATGTGCACCCTAGAGTTCGAACCTCAAGGGTCTGCCGGAACCCGAATTCCGACAATATAGAATAAACCGTAGCTCGGATGGAAAAACTTTGTACATGAAAGTTGCTCAGAATGATGAGAAGAATCCAGATATGCAGCCCGTTCATCCGCCACGCGTCCCTAGCATAGTGAACCAGCAACATTTCAACTCCGATTCATCTATCCGAAAACATGAAACACCGGGGATACTTTCCCGGATGTTTCCCCCTTTCACCGGTACCACCTACTGCCGCGTTAGGGCACACCTAGCACCGCTCCTTGTCATGTCATGCATCGTCATGCTTATGTTTGCATTGTATTTAATATTTCTTTCCCCTCTTCTCTCCGGTAGACTACGAGACCGACGCTGTTGCTGCCCAGTTCGACTACTGAGTTGACGGCCCCTCCTTGCCAGAGCAACCAGGCAAGCCCCCCCTTGATACCAGATATCGCCTATTCTTCTCTCTACTTCTTGCATTAGAGTAGTGTAGCATGTTACTACTTTCCATTAATCCTATCCTGATGCATAGCCTGTCCTTGCCACTACTGTTGTTACCTTTACCTGCAATCCTATAGACTTAGTATAGGATGCTAGTATTCCATCCGTGTCCCTACATTCTTGTCCGTCTGCCATGCTATACTACTGGGCCGTGATCACTTCGGGAGGTGATTACAGGTACATATACTCTATACTTTTACATACTTATGTTACTGTTCGGAGATGGGGGCTGAAGGGGCAGGTGGTTCCATCTAGGTAGTGATGGGCCTGGGTTCCCGACAGCACCCTGATGGTTACTTACTGGTGGAGCAACAGGGCAGGTTGAGACCACCTAGGAGAGAGGTGGGCCTGGCCTTGATCGGCGTTCATGGTTACTTCATAATAACACGCTTAACGAGATCTTGGTATTTCATCTGAGTCTAGCCACTGGCCTATGCGCACTAACCAACTACGCGGGAACAGTTATGGGCACTCAACATTATGGTATCAGCCGAAGCCTTCGTGACATCAGCGGCTGAGCGGCGCGCGCCGGATTGGACCATAAGCCTGCTCTTGTATTAAGGGGGCTAGGTCTGCTTCCGGCCGCCAACGCAACGTGCAGGTGTGCAATGGGCGATGGGCCCAGACCCCTGCGCGCATAGGATTTAGACCGGCGTGCTGACCTCTCTGTTGTGCCTAGGTGGGTCTGCGACGTGTTGATCTTCCGAGGCCGGACATGACCCAGGAAAGTGTGTCCGGCCAAAGGGGATCTAGCGTGTTGGTTATGTGGTGCACCCCTGCAGGGAAGTTTATCTATTCAAATATCTGTGTCCCTTGGTAAAAGGACGACCCAGAGTTGTACCTTGACCATATTGAAGGAAATATGCCCTAGAGGCAATAATAAAGTTATTATTTATTTCCTTATATCATGATAAATGTTTATTATTCATGCTAGAATTGTATTAATCGGAAACATAATACATGTGTGAATATATAGACAAACAGAGTGTCACTAGTATGCCTCTACTTGACTAGCTTGTTAATCAAAGATGGTTATGTTTCCTAACCATGGACAAAGAGTTGTTATTTGATTAACGGGATCACATCATTAGTTGAATGATCTGATTGACATGACCCATTCCGTTAGCTTAGCACCCGATCGTTTAGTATGTTGCTATTGCTTTCTTCATAACTTATACATGTTCCTATGACTATGAGATTATGCAACTCCCGTTTACCGGAGGAACACTTTGTGTGCTACCAAATGTCACAACATAACTGGGTGATTATAAAGGTGCTCTACATGTGTCTCCAAAGGTACTTGTTGGGTTGGCGTATTTCGAGATTAGGATTTGTCACTCCGAATGTCGGAGAGGTATCTCTGGGCCCTCTCGGTAATGTACAACACTTAAGCCTTGCAAGCATTGCAACTAATGAGTTAGTTGTGAGATGATGTATTACAGAACGAGTAAAGAGACTTGCCGGTAATGAGATTGAACTAGGTATGGGATACCGACGATCGAATCTCGGGCAAGTAACATACCGATGACAAATGCAACAATGTATGTTGTTATGCGGTCTAACCGATAAAGATCTTCGTAGATTGTGTAGGAACCAATATGGGCATCCAGGTCCCGCTATTGGTTATTGACCGGAGATGTGTCTCGGTCATGTCTACATTGTTCTCGAACCGTAGGGTCCGCACACTTAAAGTTACGATGACAGTTTCTTTATGAGTTTATGTATTTTGATGTACCGAAGGTTGTTCGGAGTTCCGGACGTGATCACGGACATGACGAGCAGTCTCGAAATAGTTGAGACATAAAGATCGATATATTGGAAGCCTATATTTGGACATCGGAATCGTTCCGGGTGAAATCGGCATTTTACCGGAGTACAGGGGGGTTACCGAAACCCCCCGGGGGGGTTATTGGGCCTACATGGGCCTTGAGGGAGAAGAGAGAAGGAGGCAGGAGGTGGCCGCGCGCCCCTCCCCTTCCTAGTCCAAATAGGACAAGGGAAGGGGAGCGGCGCCCCCCCTTTCCTTCCCCTCTTCCTCCTCTTTCCCCCCTTCTCCTTCTCCAACTAGGAAAGAAAGGGAGTCCTACTCCCGGTGGGAGTAGGACTCCCCCCTGGCGCGCCCCTCCTTGGCCGGCCGTCCCCTCCCCTTGGCTCCTTTATATACGGGGGCAGGGGGCACCCTAGAACACACAAGTTGATCTTCGTGATCATTCCTTAGCCGTGTGCGGTGCCCCCCTCCACGATATTACACCTCGGTCATATTATAGCGGTGCTTAGGAAAAGCCCTGCGATGGTTGAACATCAAGATCGTCACCACGCCATCGTGCTGACGGAACTCCTCCCCGAAGCTTTGCTGGATCGGAGCCCGGGGTGTGTCATCGAGCTGTACGTGTGTCAAGAACTCGGAGGTGCCGGAGTAATGGTGCTTGGATCGGTTGGACCGGGAAGCCGCACGACCACTTCCTCTACGTTGCGTCAACGCTTCCGCTTCGGTCTACGAGGGTACATAGAAAACACTCTCCCCTCTCGTTGCTATGCATCACCATGATCTTGCGTGTGCGTTGGAATTTTTTTGAAATTACTATGTTCCCCAACACTTATGACAACTAGAACCGGATACTTAATAAAACACACCCAGACAAGTTCGAGAGACAACCCGGTGATCGCTTTCGCACAGGGCGACGAGGAGAGGATCGTCGGGTAGGATTATGCTATGTGATGATACTTGGAGGACTTCAATCTACTCTCTTCTACATGCTGCAAGACGGAGGCTGCCAGAAGCGTAGTCTTTGATAGGACTAGATATCTCCCTCTTGTTCTGGCATTCTGCAGTTCAGTCCACTGATATTGCCTCTTTACACATATACACATGCATATGTAGTGTAGTTCCTTGCTTGCGAGTACTTTGGATGAGTACTCACAGTTGCTTTGCGCCCTCTTTCCCCCATTTTTCCTCTTGTTGCTATGCATCACCATGATCTTGCATGTGCGTAGGAATTTTTTTGAAATTACTACGTTCCCCAATAGTGGTATCAGAGCCTAGGTATTATGGTTTGATGTTATATGCATGAGTAGAACACAAGTGAGTTGTGGGCGATATAAGTCATACTGCTTACCAGCATGTCATACTTTGGTTCGGCGGTATTGTTGGATGAAGTGGCCCGGACCGACATTATGCATACGCTTACGCGAGACTGGTTCTACCGCCGTGCTTTGCACACAGGTGGCTGGCGGGTGTCAGTTTCTCCAACTTTAGTTGAACCGAGTGTGGCTACGCCCGGTCCTTGCGAAGGTTAAAACAGCACCAACTTGACAAACTATCGTTGTGGTTTTGATGCGTAGGTGAGATTGGTTCTTGCTTAAGCCCGTAGCAGCCACGTAAAACTTGCAACAACAAAGTAGAGGACGTCTAACTTGTTTTTGCAGGGCATGTTGTGATGTGATATGGTCAAGACATGATGCTAAATTTTATTGTATGAGATGATCATGTTTTGTAACCGAGTTATCGGCAACTGGCAGGAGCCATATGGTTGTCGCTTTATTGTATGCAATGGAATCGCCCTGTAATGCTTTACTTTATCACTAAGCGGTAGCGATAGTCGTAGAAGCATAAGATTGGCGAGACGACAACGATGCTATGATGGAGATCAAGGTGTCGCGCCGGTGACGATGGTGATCATGACGGTGCTTCGGAGATGGAGATCACAAGCACAAGATGATGATGGCCATATCATATCACTTATATTGATTGCATGTGATGTTTATCTTTTATGCATCTTATCTTGCTTTCATTGACGGTAGCATTTTAAGATGATCTCTCACTAAATTATCAAGAAGTGTTCTCCCTGAGTATGCACCGTTGCCAAAGTTCGTCGTGCCCAGACACCACGTGATGATTGGGTGTGATAAGCTTTACGTCCATCTACAACGAGTGCAAGCCAGTTTTGCACACGCAAAATACTCGGGTTAAACTTGACGAGCCTAGCATATGCAGATATGGCCTCGGAACACGGAGACCGAAAGGTCGAGCGTGAATCATATAGTAGATATGATCAACATGAGATGCTCACCATTGAAAACTAATCCATTTCATGTGATGATCGGTTATGGTTTAGTTGAATTTGGATCATGTGATCACTTAGAGGATTAGAGGGATGTCTATCTAAGTGGGAGTTCTTAAGTAATATGATTAATTGAACTTAAATTTATCATGAACTTAGTACCTGATAGTATCTTGCTTGTCTATGTTGATTATAGATAGATGGCCCGTGCTGTTGTTCCATTGAATTTTAATGCGTTCCTTGAGAAATCAAAGTTGAAAGATGATGGTAGCAACTACGCGGACTAGGTCCGTAACTTGAGGATTATCCTCATTGCTGCACAGAAAAGTTACGTCCTGGAAGCACCGCTGGGTGCCAGGCCTGCTGCTGATGCAACTGACGACGTTAAGAATGTCTGGCAGAGCAAAGCTAATGACTACTCGATAGTTCAATGTGCCATGCTTTACGGCTTAGAACCGGGACTTCAACGACGTTTTGAACGTCATGGAGCATATGAGATGTTCCAGGAGTTGAAGTTAATATTCCAGAAGAATGCCCGGATTGAGAGATATGAAGTCTCCAATAAGTTCTATAGCTGCAAGATGGAGGAGAATAGTTCTGTCAGTGAGCATATACTCAAGATGTCTGGGTATTGTAATCACTTGATTCAACTGGGAGTTACTCTTCCGGATGATAGCGTCATTGACAGAATTCTCCAATCATTTCCACCAAGCTACAAAAGCTTCATGATGAACTATAATATGCAAGGGATGGATAAGACAATTCCCGAGCTCTTCGCAATGCTAAAGGCTGCGGAGGTAGAAATCAAGAAGGAGCATCAAGTGTTGATGGTCAACAAGACCACTAGTTTCAAGAAAAAGGGCAAAGGGAAGAAGAAGGGGAACTTCAAGAAGAACAGCAAGCAAGTTGCTGCTCAAGAGAAGAAACCCAAGTCTGGACCTAAGCCTGAAACTGAGTGCTTCTACTGCAAGCAGACTGGTCACTGGAAGCGGAACTGACCCAAGTATTTGGCAGATAAGAAGGATGGCAAGGTGAACAAAGGTATATGTGATATACATGTTATTGATGTGTACCTTACTAGAGCTCGCAGTAGCACCTGGGTATTTGATACTGGTTCTGTTGCTAATATTTGCAACTCGAAACAGGGACTACGGATTAAGCGAACTCTAGCAAAGGACGAGGTGACGATGCGCGTGGGAAATGGTTCCAAAGTCAATGTGATCGCGGTCGGCACGCTACCTCTACATCTACCTTCGGGATTAGTATTAGACCTAAATAATTGTTATTTGGTGCCAGCGTTGAGCATGAACATTATATCTGGATCTTGTTTGATGCGAGACGATTATTCATTTAAATCAGAGAATAATGGTTGTTCTATTTATATGAGTAATATCTTTTATGGTCATGCACCCTTGAAGAGTGGTCTATTTTGATGAATCTCGATAGTAGTGATACACATATTCATAATGTTGAAGCCAAAAGATGCAGAGTTGATAATGATAGTGCAACTTATTTGTGGCACTGCCGTTTAGGTCATATCGTTATAAAGCGCATGAAGAAACTCCATACTGATGGACTTTTGGAACCACTTGATTATGAATCACTTGGTACTTGCGAACCGTGCCTCATGGGCAAGATGACTAAAACACCGTTCTCCGGTACTATGGAGAGAGCAACAGATTTGTTGGAAATCGTACATACAGATGTATGTGGTCCGATGAATGTTGAGGCTCGTGGCGGATATCGTTATTTTCTCACCTTCATAGATGATTTAAGCAGATATGGTTATATCTATTTAATGAAGCATAAGTCTGAAACATTTGAAAAGTTCAAAGAATTTTAGGGTGAAGTTGAAGAACATCCTAATAAGAAAATAAAGTTTCTACGATCGGATCGTGGAGGAGAATATTTGAGTTACGAGTTTGGTCTACACTTGAAACAATGCGGAATAGTTTTGCAACTCACGCCACCCGGAACACCACAGCGTAATGGTGTGTCCGAACGTCGTAATCGTACTTTACTTGATATGGTGCGATCTATGATGTCTCTTACAGATTTACCGCTATCGTTTTGGGGTTATGCTTTAGAGACGGCCACATTCACATTAAATAGGGCACCATCAAAATCCGTTGAGACGACACCTTATGAACTATGGTTTGGCAAGAAACCAAAGTTGTCGTTTCTTAAAGTTTGGGGCTGCGATGCTTATGTGAAAAAGCTTCAACCTGATAAGCTCAAACCCAAATCGGAGAAATGCGTCTTCATAGGATACCCAAAAGAGACAGTTGGGTACACCTTCTATCACATATCTGAAGGCAAGACATTCATTGCTAAGAATGGATCCTTTCTAGAGAAGGAGTTTCTCTTGAAAGAAGTGAGTGGGAGGAAAGTAGAACTTGATGACGTAAATGTACCTGCTCCCTTGTTGGAAAATAGTACATCACAGGAACCGGTTTCTGTGACGTCAAAACCAACTAGTGAGGAAGTTGATGATGATGATCATAGAAATGCAGATCAAGTTACTATAGAACCTCATAGGTCAAACAGAGTAAGATCCGCACCTGAGTGGTACGGTAATCCTATTCTAGAAGTCAGGCTACTAGATCATGATGAACCTACGAACTATGAAGAAGCAATGGTGAGCCCAGATTCCACAAAATGGCTTGAAGCCATGAAATCTGAGATGGGATCCATGTATGAGAACAAAGTATGGACTTTGGTTGACTTGCCCGATGGTCGGCAAGCAATTGAGAATAAATGGATCTTCAAGAAAGAAGACTGACGCTGATGGTAATGTTACTGTCTACAAAGCTCGACTTGTTGCAAAAGGTTTTCGACAAGTTCAAGGGATTGACTATGATGAGACCTTCTCACCCGTAGCGATGCTTAAGTCTGTCCTAATCATGTTAGCAATTGCCGCATTTTATGATTATGAAATTTGGCAAATGGATGTAAAAACTGCATTCCTGAATGGGTTTCTGGAGGAATAGTTGTATATGATGCAACCAACAGGTTTTGTCGATCCAAAGGGAGCTAACAAAGTGTGCAAGCTCCAGCGATCCATTTATGGACTGGTGCAAGCCTCTCGGAGTTGGAATAAACACTTTGATAGTGTGATCAAAGCATTTGGGTTTATACAGACTTTTGGAGAAGCCTGTATTTACAAGAAAGTGAGTGGGAGCTCTGTAGCATTTCTAATATTATATGTGGATGACATATTATTGATTGGAAATGATATAGAATTTCTGGATAGCATAAAGGGATACTTGAATAAAAGTTTTTCAATGAAAGACCTCGGTGAAGCTGCTTACATATTGGGCATTAAGATCTATAGAGATAGATCAAGACGCTTAATTGGACTTTCACAAAGCACATACCTTGACAAAGTTTTGAAGAAGTTCAAAATGGATCAAGCAAAGAAAGGGTTCTTGCCAGTATTGCAAGGTGTGAAGTTGAGTAAGACTCAATGCCCGACCACTGCAAAAGATAGAGAGAAAATGAAAGATGTTCCCTATGCTTCAGCCATAGGCTCTATCATGTATGCAATGCTGTGTACCAGACCTGATGTGTGCCTTGCTATTAGTTTAGCAGGGAGGTACCAAAGTAATCCAGGAGTGGATCACTGGACAGCGGTCAAGAACATCCTAAGGTACCTGAAAAGGACTAAGGATATGTTTCTCGTATATGGAGGTGACAAAGAGCTCATCGTAAATGGTTACGTTGATGCAAGCTTTGACACCGATCCGGACGATTCTAAATCGCAAACCAGATACGTGTTTACATTAAACGGTGGAGCTGTCAGTTGGTGCAGTTCTAAACAAAGCGTCGTGGCGGGATCTACGTGTGAAGCGGAATACATAGCTGCTTCGGAAGCAACCAATGAAGGAGTCTGGATGAAGGAGTTCATATCCGATCTAGGTGTCATACCTAGTGCATCGGGTCCAATGAAAATCTTTTGTGACAATACTGGAGCGATTGCCTTAGCGAAGGAATCCATATTTCACAAGAGAACCAAGCACATCAAGAGACGCTTCAATTCCATCCGGGATCTAGTCCAGGTGGGAGACATAGAGATTTTCAAGATACATACGCATCTGAATGTTGCAGACCCGTTGACTAAGCCTCTTCCACGAGCAAAACATGATCAACACCAAGACTCCATGGGTGTTAGAATCATTACTGTGTAATCTAGATTATTGACTCTAGTGCAAGTGGGAGACTGAAGGAAATATGCCCTAGAGGCAATAATAAAGTTATTATTTATTTCCTTATATCATGATAAATGTTTATTATTCATGCTAGAATTGTATTAACCGGAAACATAATACATGTGTGAATATATACACAAACAGAGTGTCACTAGTATGCCTCTACTTGACTAGCTTGTTAATCAAAGATGGTTATGTTTCCTAACCATGGACAAAGAGTTGTTATTTGATTAATGGGATCACATCATTAGTTGAATGATCTGATTGACATGACCCATTCCGGTAGCTTAGCACCCGATCGTTTAGTATGTTGCTATTGCTTTCTTCATAACTTATACATGTTCCTATGACTATGAGATTATGCAACTCCCGTTTACCGGAGGAACACTTTGTGTGCTACCAAACATCACAACGTAACTGGGTGATTATAAAGGTGCTCTACAGGTGTCTCCAAAGGTAATTGTTGGGTTGGCGTATTTCGATATTAGGATTTGTCACTTCGAATGTCGGAGAGGTATCTCTAGGCCCTCTCGGTAATGCACATCACTTAAGCCTTGCAAGCATTGCAACTAATGAGTTAGTTGTGAGATGATGTATTACGGAACGAGTAAAGAGACTTGCCGGTAACGAGATTGAACTAGGTATTGGATACCGACGATCGAATCTCGGGCAAGTAACATACCAATATGGGCATCCAGGTCCCGCTATTGGTTATTGACCGGAGATGTGTCTCGGTCATGTCTACATTGTTCTCGAACCGTAGGGTCCGCACGCTTAAAGTTACGATGACAGTTCCTTTATGAGTTTATGTATTTTGATGTACCGAAGGTTGTTCGGCGTTCCGGATGTGATCACGGACATGACGAGGAGTCTTGAACTGGTCGGGACATAAAGATCGATATATTGGAAGCCTATATTTGGACATCAGAATCGTTCCGGGTGAAATCGGCATTTTACCGGAGTACCGGGGGGTTACCGGAACCCCCCGGGGGGTTATTGGGCCTACATGGGCCTTGAGGGAGAAGAGAGAAGGAGGCAGGAGGTGGCCGCGCGCCCCTCCCCTTCCTAGTCCGAATAGGACAAGGGAAGGGGGGCGGCGCCCCCCCTTTCCTTCCCCTCTTCCTCCTCTTTCCCCCCTTCTCCTTCTCCAACTAGGAAAGGAAGGGAGTCCTACTCCTGGTGGGAGTAGGACTCCCCCCTGGCGCACCCCTCCTTGGCCGGCCGCCCCCTCCCCTTGGCTCCTTTATATACGGAGGCAGGGGCACCCTAGAACACACAAGTTGATCTTCGTGATCGTTCCTTAGCCGTGTGTTGTGCCCCCCTCCACGATATTACACCTCGGTCATATTGTAGCGGTGCTTAGGCGAAGCCCTGCGACGGTTGAACATCAAGATCGTCACCACGCCGTCGTGCTGACGGAACTCCTCCCCAAAGCTTTGCTGGATCGGAGCTCGGGGTGCGTCATCGAGCTGTACGTGTGTCAAGAACTCGGAGGTGCCGGAGTAACGGTGCTTGGATCGGTTGGACCAGGAAGACGTACGACCACTTCCTCTATGTTGCGTCAACGCTTCCGCTTCAGTCTACGAGGGTACGTATACAACACTCTCCCCTCTCGTTGCTATGCATCACCATGATCTTGCGTGTGCATAGGAATTTTTTTGAAATTACTACGTTCCCCAACACTTATGACAACTAGAACCGGATACTTAATAAAACACACCCAGACAAGTTCTAGAGACAACCCAGTGATCGCTTTCGCACAGGGCGACGAGGGGAGGATCGCCGGGTACGATTATGCTATGTGATGATACTTGGAGGACTTCAATCTACTCTCTTCTACATGCTGCAAGACGGAGGCTGCCAGAAGCGTAGTCTTCAATAGGACTAGATATCTCCCTCTTGTTCTGGCATTCTGCAGTTCAGTCCATTGATATTGCCTCTTTACACATATACCCATGCATATGTAGTGTAGTTCCTTGCTTGTGAGTACTTTGGATGAGTACTCACGGTTGCTTTGCGCCCACTTTCCCCCATTTTTCCTCTTCTTCCCGGATGTCGCAACCAGATGCTGGAGCCCAGGAGCCAGATGATCCCGAGGATGATTCTACATGGAGTTCGGCTTCGAGGAGTAGTTAGGAGGCCCCAGGCAGGAGGCCTCGCCTTTTCGATCGTTGCTACTTTTGTGCTAGCCTTCTTAAGGCAAACTTGTTTAACTTATGTCTGTACTAAGATATTGTTGCTTCCGCTGACTTGTTTATGTTTGAGCACTTGTATTCGAGCCCTCGAGGCCCCTGTCTTGTAATGTGATGCTTGTATGACTTATTTTACTTTTAGAGTTGTGTTGTGATATCTTCCCGTGAGTCCCTGATCTTGATCGTACACATTTGTGTGCATGATTAGTGTACAGTTGAATCGGGGGCCTCACAGAGAGGCCAAGCTGGATCGGTAGGACAGCTTAGATGCCTTGGAGGAGGAGCGCGACGTCGCTAAAGCCCGTTCCGCATTCTATCAACAACACGCTCGCAGATATCAAAGCAGAGAGGTACGGGCCAAGACTTACAACATTGGCGAACTCATTCTACGCTTGCTAGAGAATAAAAAGGACAAACTCAAGCCCAAGTGGGAGGGCCCTTCATCATCGACGATGTTCTCACCGGAGCAGCGTACCGCCTGTGTGATGCATCAGACTACCGCCTGGAGCCGAACCCATGGAACGCGGCCCGACTCCGAAGATTCTATGCCTAGCGCCAGACTCTTCGTTCGTCTCCTTTTTCCCTTTCTCCTCCCTTTATTTATTTTTTCCTCTCTTTTCATTTATATTTGTTACACTGGAAAGCTCTTGCACGGTTAAACCGTACACCTAAAACGCATACAATTCTTAATATGTATGTCAATTATACCTGGGGGCTTCTTGTACAGAAGCTTATTACTATTGTTTTCCGAGCATAAAGCTCACCACATATGTGTATTTTCCACATATGTACCTTTTCTTCGCCATTATATGCATCAATATGACTTAAGTTTTGGCCAAGCTGGGTTGCCTGGCGCCTGTGCTTATGCCCTATGTTCCCGTTAGTTCGGCTAGGGCATAAAGGGAGCACCTCTGCGATTGTTACTGTCGGGTCATCCGGATGTGTACCTCAGACTTGGTGAAGCCGAAAGCTAGTGTTCTTAAGGGAATATTTGGTCGGTGGACTAAAGATGTTGTTTACTTGTCGCATTATGTACCCACAGATGTTATGTATGCTGTGGTTTTTCAAACACTGTTCGGACATGTACTTTGATGCATGCTTACCAAGGGAAAGGAACCCTTAGCGGAACTATTCTCTCTGGAAGATGTTTCTTACGATTAAAATGTAATATAACATAACTAGCCGGA
The DNA here is from genome assembly GCF_018294505.1 of Triticum aestivum. Taxonomy (NCBI): domain Eukaryota; kingdom Viridiplantae; phylum Streptophyta; class Magnoliopsida; order Poales; family Poaceae; genus Triticum; species Triticum aestivum. Next base: position 247,023,157 of record NC_057801.1, read on the forward strand.
TACTTGTCTGTTCAAGCAACTAGGACCCCTACGCCTGGTTTCCACGCATACCCCGGTTTATATTATCGAGCGGGTATTCAGAAGCACTCCGCACCTTAGGGTACAGAGGTTGAAGCGAAAAGGTCTGCCACGACAAGTGTTTTTACAATTCAGCTAGAAGACATAATCTGTCACATGAAGTACATAGTCACTTAGACTTAAACACTTCTTCTTCTATGCCATCTAACAAGCTATCTAGCTTACAATCCTGCTAGGAATACTTGGCGGCTACTTGAACCTGGTCATATACCAGACAACGGGAATTTCTTCCCCATTTGACCCTACAGGTCCGACCCGAGCCATGTGGTTTGGGTTGTGCTTGGAATACCTAGCTTTCACCATTGCCCAGGCCTCTCGCGCACCTTCTCGGCAGGCCGATATCTTCCATAATCGGAAGCGCCGCCGTGCTCCCTGGAATAGCTGTACAAGCCCCTCCATACTTCCTGGAGGAGAGCCGGATGGCCATAAGGCCTTGGCCACACCTCGCATTGCCTGCCGAGTTCTCTCATGCAGTTGCAACAGCTCTGGTAGAAGATCGCTTGACGATCCGGACACCTCCTCATCGGGACATCCCGTCAATATACCTACAGATAGAATTATTGTCAGTTTATTTCCTTGCCGAACTATGTAAAGGTAAATCCGAACACATACTAAATATGCCGCCTCGCAGCTTCTTATTCTCCTTCACAGAGTCAGCTAGCTGGGCCGGCATATCTTTTAGCTCTTCACCGAGCTGGGTGTTGGCATCTTGGAGTTTGTTCTTCTCCGCCCTGACCTGTGTCAGGATACGTTCACCTGTGACCAATTGCTTTTGAGCTCCTGGAACTCCCGCTTGTGCGACCTTCGGTGCCTCTGTCATAAGATTTGCACCTGTATTAATAGTCCCGGTATATGATTATTTTTTTTATGGAGGGGAACATTACCAGACGCCGCCTTCTTGGATCTCTCCAGTTCGGCGACAGCAGAAGTCAACTGGTCCTGACACCTTTTAACGCTTGAGACTACAGATTTTTCTTCTGTGTGAGCACCTGGTCATATAACGATCCTTAAATCAGTTGTACCAACTGTTTCAAGTCTCGGGGGCTACTGGTATATGATTATCAGTTTTGTACAAATGTGTACTTACCCGTATATCTTTCAAATACTGGTCTGTGGCTCTTGGAAGCCCATCTTGAGCAGTTCAGATGTAAGCATCACCCGAGTTGAAGGCGTTGAAGGCCTCTTCTGAAAATCCAGGGTCGCGAAAAAGGCCCTCCGGCGCCGATGATTCACCGCGCTTTCCACTTCGGAGTTTGTAGCGGATACTTTATCCCACTCCTCCGTAGAGGGACAATCCGGTGTCACTTCCGTGTTAGCCTCAGTCCTTGCAACAGGGTCCGGAATCCGGCTCGTGGAGGCACGACTGGCAGAATCCCCGGACATAGTCCGGGGATTATTTTTCCTGATAAGAACAACGGATTTTGTCATACTTCAAATGTGATGGCTATAGAGCATACTTAAAACGACCTTACCTCTTTGCTAAAGGTTCGGCCATATTTCTATTGGCCTTCCTCTTCGGAAGCCTGCCCATCTTAGGCGCTGCATTCTTGCGCGCTGACCGCCTCCCCTTTAGAGCATAATATAGTGCGGTGGGTGTCGGTGTCCAAACCGGCGGATCTCGGGTAGGGGGTCCCGATCTGTGCGTCTAAGGCTAATGGTAATAGGAGGCAAGGGACACGATGTTTTACCCAGGTTCGGGTCCTCTCGATGGAGGTAAAACCCTACTTCCTGCTTGATTGATATTGATGATATGGGTATTACAAGAGTTGATCTACCACGAGATCGTAGAGGCTAAACCCTAGGAGCTAGCCTATGATAATTATGATTCTGTCTCTAAGGATTAAACCCTCCGGTTCATATAGACACTGGAGGGGGCTAGAGTTTACATGGAGTCAGTTACAAAGAAGGAAATACAATATCCGGATCGCCAAGCTTGTCTTCCACGCAAAGGAGAGTCCCATCCGGACACGAGACGAAGTCTTGAGTCTTGCATCTTCATGGTCTAACAGTCCGGCCAAAGTATATAGTCCGGCTGTCCGGATACCCCCTAATCCAGGACTCCCTCAGTAGCCCCTGAACCAGGCTTCAATGTTGATGAGTCCGGCGCGCAGTTCTGTCTTCGGCATTGCAAGGCGGGTTCCTCTCCGAATACTCCAAAGTAATTATCGAACACTTAAACCGTGTCCGGATCTGCAAGATGATCTTCACATACCACCATAGAGAGCATAGCACTTTATAAGTCTGATCTGCTGGCAATTTTTGAACGGCGTGACATGACACCACGGTCAAGTCATTATTCGAACCGTTTTCCCAAAACCAGCCACAGCGCATATTGCGAGGTGGCTTCCTCGGCACATCTTGTCAAAGCAGAGATCATGTCCCCTTATCACGGGATTCCCATCAATACGAGTATGGGTACCCAACCGCACCATCAATCGTGGCGCTTGGGAAATAAGCGATTCTCAACGGGAAAGTGGGGAGGCGCACCGTTTTGGTCACCTCTATAAAGGGATAAGGATTCCCCATTTTCACCCATGACTTCTTCCTCCTTTGCTTATCCATTCTTGCCTCCTCGAGCTCCAGCGCCCTAGTCCACGCCTCCTCCGCACAGCCAAACATGTCCGGAGTAGGAGGCAAATTGGTGGCCTCCACCGTGAAGGAGGAGCATATTGTGAAGCTCCGAGCGACCGGATACTTGGCCGCAGACATCGCACACCGGCTACCGGACGCAGGGCAGATCATTCCAACTCCGGAACCCCACGAGAGGGTCGTGTTTCTCGCCCACTTCATCCGTGGACTGGGATTTCCACTTCATCCCTTCGTCCGCGGGCTCATGTTCTACTACGGGCTAGATTTCCATGATCTATCCCCAAATTTCGTCCTCAACATCTCGGCGTTTATCGTTGTGTGCGAGGCCTTCCTTCGCATCAAGCCTCACTTCGGCTTGTGTCTACGAATCTTCTGCGTGAAGCCGAAGATCGTGAGCGGCCAGCAAGCGGAGTGCGGAGGCGCCATGGTGGGAAAGATGCCCAACGTCACCTGGCTTGATGGCTCCTTCGCGGAGACCATGAAAGGGTGGCAATCGGGGTGGTTCTACATCACCGAGCCGCGCGACGCCAACTGGGCGGCCGCCCTCGAATTATGATCCGGAATTTCCATGCGGCTCACCTCCTGGGAAAAGAATGGCCTGGCCTGGGGCGAGCCTGCGGAGCTGACCGGACTTCAGAACTGCATCAAGAAAATGAAGGACAATAAAATCAAGCTTGCCAATGTGGTCCAGGTCATGCTTGTCCGCCGGATTCTTCCATGCCAAAGACGGGAATTTAATCTGTGGGAGTTCGTCCCGGCCGAACACCAGACACTTCGAGAGCTCTATGGGATGACACACAAGGACGCATGGAAGGCGCTGTTCAAGGCCTCCGAAATACCTCCTCCCACATCCGAGGACCGTGGACTTCACGCCACACGGCTCCCCCGTCCGGTGAGTTTTCTCACTATCACCGGATGTAGTTTTTCCCAGTGTACTCACGGGAGGATCTTAAGTCATTGTGTGTATTTAATCAGGAGTATGTGGAGACGGCGGAGCGGATTGACTGTCTGGCTCCACTGCCAGAAGGTCCAGCAGATGCTCTCCTGATGGAGATGCTAGTCCCGACGCCCTACAAGGCACCGGAAAAGAAGGCCGAAAAGAAGGCCGCGGGGACCAGGAAGGGTCTCCGGCATAAGGTCGTACCGGACGCCTCGTCCGAAGACGACAAGGCACAATCCTCCCCTGAAGGGGAGGAGGAAGAGGAAAGGGCCGCCCCATCCAGAGAGGACGGGGGGCCTAAGAATCCGACGCTCCTAGCACGGGCCCCAATCCGTTGAAGATCAAGTCTCTGCAGATATCGGCCGTGTAGTTCAAGTTTTTGAACCTGACCTGGTGGCCAGGGGCGTAGCTGTCGATCTGCTCCAGATGGCCAGGCGAATTGGCCCGCAGTGCGAAGCCACCGAACACGAAGATCTGTCCGGGGAGAAAAGTCTCACCCTGGACCACCTTGTTATTGATGATTGAAGGAGCCATCAAGCCTTGCAGTGACGACACAGAGGAACTCTCAATGAAAGCACCAATGTCGGTGTCAGAACCAGCGGATCTCGGGTAGGGGGTCCCGATCTGTGCATCTAAGGCTAATGGTAACAGGAGGCAAGGGACACGATGTTTTACACAGGTTCGGGCCCTCTCGATGGAGGTAAAACCATACTTCCTGCTTGATTGATATTAATGATATGGGTATTACAAGAGTTGATCTACCACGAGATCATAGAGGCTAAACCCTAGGAGCTAGCCTATGATGATTATGATTCTGTCTCTAAGGACTAAACCCTCCGGTTTATATAGACACCGGAGAGGGCTAGGGTTTACATGGAGTCGGTTACAAAGAAGGAAATACAATATCCGGATCGCCAAGCTTGTCTTCCACACAAAGGAGAGTCCATCCAGACACGGGACAAAGTCTTGAGTCTTGCATCTTCATGGTCCAACAGTCCGGCCAAAGTATATAGTCCGGCTGTCCGGATACCCCCTAATCCAGGACTCCCTCAGTGGGTATGGCAGAAAGAGGGAATTTCATCAAAGGACAAGTCTCCTAATTACTTACATGCGTCGTAGGGAGAAGGCCGGGATAGTCGGCAATGATGGCCACTTCGGTGCCATCACAGCTTGCCTGGGAAAACCCCCCTTCCTCGAGCTCCACGAATATATCCGGATCCTCTTCGAATCCGGGGTCGAGAGCCCGGTTGTGGTCCTCTGCCTATGGTGCAGGGCTGTATATCACCCTGGTGACCTTCCGCCATTCCTGTTATAAATGACGGATTAATGTTTATGAAAGAGGATTCAGGGAGTTGATGGAGTAGAGTAGTGGGACGAAAACTCACCCAGCCGGGAGGATTGTACATGGAAAATCCATCCCTGGGCTTAATGTGGATGAACTCCTCCTCCTCCCCTTTGTATAATCCAGACAGTATTTTTGCCAAAGTGGCGTGATTGTCCGGACCCTTCCGACAATAGCGGGTGGCGTCGTCTTCTCCATTGAAATGCCACATGGGGCGCCCTTGGTATTGGAGTGGCTGAACTCCTCGCATTATGGATATCGCCATAACCTCGACTATTGACAATCTGGATTGGGCAAGCGTCTTTATTTTGCTCATCAGTTGGTAAACCTCCATGCTATCTTCCTCCCTGGGGTTCCGAGGACGCCAGCTGAGGCGCTTCTTCAAGGGAGTAATTGAATATTCAGGAAGACCCCTCCGGATTGGGTCAGGAAGGGATATGTCTTCAATATAAAACCATTCGGAAGGCCATTCTTCGGATGCCTTCTTCGGCATACCGGATAAGTATCCGGTCCCAGCGATACGCCATATCTCGGCTCCGCCCACTTGGAATATTGATACCAGGGCCGACCCTATGTTTCGAAGGGCCCTTGGGCGAACTCGACGATGTGGGCCCCTAATACTATATGTATATGTTTGTGTTTGCACACTATATAAACATGTATATGTCTAACTTCATTGGCAAAATCTTAATCGTAAATTTTCATCCATACATCCTCAGTTTGAAATCTCTAATAATAATTGTTAGGAATGTCATATTACGATAGAGAAACTAAAAAAATAGGAAAATTAAATTGCCATGTTTACCTCAAATGAGAACCAAATTCTAGTGACTCCTGATTGGGATTAGTTTCTTGCCCCCCTTCTTCATTGACATCAACATTTCTTGAAGATAAAAAACTTTTCTAAAGAACCCTTTTGCCTTTCAATTAAGAGTTTGTTTCTTTCTTTTTCTCCGTTTTGCAGCACCCGACAAATGCTCCAGAGGCAACATTCTAAGACTAATGACCTAAAATTACGAGAAAAAAATAGTAAATAGAAATAGAAATTTGATTTCAGCACCTTAACAACCCTATACTAAAATTGAGTATTGGATGAATCATCTATGTACTTTTGAAAGACTGGGAGGATGATGATAGATGAACTCGCGCCGTAGCACCATCGCAGCCTCGTAGACGCCCGGGCAGCAAGAGCAAGGGGGGCCAACGTCGGCACGATGCAAGATGGCGAGAGCAGTCAACAGCCTGTTGCACCAGCGGCAACCTGCAGGTCCTTGAGGGGCGGCAAGAATAGGGAGCGGCGGTTGAGAGACGAAGAAGACACCGTGATGGATTTTAAAGCGATCTCCATGGAGCAATGAGTGCGAGATGCGGCCGTCGTAAGAGAGTAACGCTTGATTCTTAACGCTACCAATCAATTGGGCCAGCCCATCACATTGTCCGTTCCTTCTTTTTTTCTCTATTTTACTGGGCTATACACATAGATCAATACCAGATCATGGGCCCCCTGCAGGGTTGGCCCCCAGCCTGCCACCCCCTTGGCCATACCCCAGGGACAGCCATGATTGATCCCTCTTGATTACGAGGGACGAGGCAGAATAGCTTCTTCCATAGTTTGAAATGAGCCTCGCAGCCCAGAAATAGCTCACAAAGAGCAACATAACCCGCAATGTGCAGGATGGAGTAGGTGTGAAGTTGTGCAGTTGGAGACCATAGAACTCCAGAAGCCCTCGGAGGAACGAATGGATTGGAAATCCGACGCCTCTCAGCATATAGGGAACAAATCATACCCGCTCCCCCTGGACGGGTTAGGGAACTTCTCCGCCTATTCCACTATCGAAAGAAGCCAGTCCGGCTCGGATGGGGACTAGATCTGCGGGGGGAAGAAATCCCTGGGTCTGCAGCTTCACCAGTTGGTCGTGGGATGCAGAACACTTTTCCCAGTCCCCCTGCTTGGGGCCGCAACGGCGGGAGGAAGAGCTGGGAGCGCTATCCATGCTGGGGTGGTTTTTGGCGAGCAAGCTTTGAGGATTCCTCATTTGGGGGAGATGCTGTGGATCAGATATGAAGATCCCCGTCTCTTTAATAGACAATTCTCTCATACGGTCAGGATGGTAAATGCAAAAATGCTCCGACCTCTTGTATTCGCTCAACACGTGGAAGCTAAAGTCATGAAGGTGCAGAAGCCGATGAGCGCGTCATTAAATGAAGGGCCGGACACTACTATTCAAGTCAAGTACTTTGAAGTATTCGGAGAAGGAACCCACCTTGCAATGCCGAAGACAATCTGCATGCCGGAGTCATTGTCATTGAAGCCTAGTTTGGGGGCTACTGAGGGAGTCCTGGATTAGGGGGTCCTCGGACAGCCGGACTATGTAATGTGGTCGGATTGTTGGACTATGAAGACACAAGATAGAAGACTTCGTCCCGTGTCCGGATGGGACTCTCCTTTGCGTGGAAGGCAAGCTTGGAGATGCGGATATGTAGATTCCTCTCTCTATAGCCGACTTTGTGTAACCCTAGCCCCCTCCTGTGTCTATATAAGCCGGAGGATTTAGTCCGTAGGGCAAGGATCATAATCTCATAGGTCAGACTTCTAGGGTTTAGCCATTACAATCACGTGGTAGATCAACTCTTGTAATACTCATATTCATCCAGATCAATCAAGTAGGAAGTAGGGTATTACCTCCATAGAGAGGGCTCGAACCTAGGTAAACATTGTGTCCCCCGCCTCCTGTTACCATTAGCGTTGGACGCACAGTTCAGGACCCCCTACCCGAGATCCGCCGGTTTTGACACCGACACCCAGCACAAAAAAACAACGTGGTAGAGCATCTCCACTTCTTCCACTTCTGGGTCGGAGACCACATGTAGTAGTACTAGTGGTATGAACGATACAAAGTGCGACCTGGAGAGAAAGACACGTCTAGTTGGAAGGTCTTGGGGCATACACGTAAACAAATATAGAAGCTAATATGTGCCTCTAATTAATATAGTACTCCCTCCGTCCCGAATTACTTGTCTCATGTATGGATGTATCTAGATGTATTTTAGTTCTAGATACATCCATTTCTGCAACGAGTAATTTGGGAGGGAGGGAGTAGTAGTAGAGTACTTAGGCACGTACTCCACAACATCACCGTGCATTACACGTACAACATTTAGTGGTACGTAGTAAGAGACAAATGCATATGTGCCATGCATGTTCATACCATTTGTGCCTTTCTACTTCACTTACTGCGCTACATTACTGAGGTTTTACGTCCACTCCTGGGTACATGTCTGAGGGAGTCCTAGACTAGGGGGTGTCCGGATAGCCGAACTATCATCATTGACCGGACTCCAAGACTATGAACATACAAGATTGAAGACTCCGTCCCGTGTCCGGATGGGACTTTCCTTGGCATGGAAGGCAAGTTTGGCAATATGGATATGTAGATATCCTACCATTGTAACCAACTCTGTGTAACCCTAGCCCTCTCCGGTGTCTATATAAACCGGAGGGTTTTAGTCCGTAGGACGAACAACAATCATACCATAGGCTAGCTTCTAGGGTTTAGCCTCCTTGATCTCGTGGTAGATCTACTCTTGTACTACCCATATCATCAATATCAATCTAGCAGGAGTAGGGTTTTACCTCCATCGAGAGGGCCCGAACCTGGGTAAAAACATCGTGTCCCCTGTCTCCTGTTACCATCCGCCTAGACGCACAGTTCGGGACATTGGTGCTTTCATTGAGAGTTCCTCTGTGTCGTCGCCCATAGGCCCGATGGCTCCTTCAATCATCAACAATGACGCGGTCCAGGGTGAGACTTTTCTCCCCGGACAGATCTTTGTATTCGGCGGCTTTGCACTGCGGGCCAATTCGCTTGGCCATCTGGAGCAGATCGAAAGCTACGCCCCTGGCCATCAGGTCAGATTTGGAAGTTCGAACTATACGGCCAACAGCCGCGGAGACTTGATCTTCGACGGATTCAAGCCACAGCCGAGCGCGCCGCACTGTCATGATGGGCATGATTTAGCTCTGCTACCGGACAGCGCCCTAGAAGCCGCACAAGAGTCCAATCCGACCCTTAACTCGGAGCCGACTGCGCCGATCGAGGATGGGTGGCAAGACACCGCCTCGGGGGCTGTTACCTCTACGACGATGGAGCCGAACACCGAACCTGTCCCTTGTGAGGCTCATGACTCCGAGGTGCCGGACTCCTCGCCAGACTCCGAACCTCCCGCGCCCCTGCCAATCGAGTCCGATTGGACGCCGATCACAGAGTTCACTGCTGCAGACATCTTTCAGCACCCGCCTTTTGGCGACATCCTGAATTCGCTAAAGTGTCTCACTTTATCAGGAGAGCCCTGGCCGGATTACGGTCAGGACAGTTGGGATGCGGATGACGAAGAAATTCAAAGCCCACCCACCACCCACTTTATAGCCACTGTCGATGACTTAACCGATATGATAGACTTCGACTCCGAAGACATCGACGGTATGGACGACGATGCCGGAGACGACCAAGAACCAGCGCCCACAAGGCACTGGAAGGCCACCTCAACTCACGATGTATATATGGTGGATACGCCTAAAGAAAGCGATAACGAGGAACAATGGGACGCTGCAAAGGATAATTCCCCTGAAAAACAGCCGAAACGGCGATGCAAGCGCCGCCCAAAGTCCCGCCTCGACAATAACAGCACCCATACCGACCCAGCCGTAGAGCAGGGCGAACCAGTGGACGACGAGCATGCCGCCAAGCAACCATCCGAACAGGATGAATTGGATAAGCAATCCATCCCCGGCGAAAACAACAGTCCGGATGATCTCACGCCGGACACATCGTTGGAGCAGAAGAACCTCCACAAAAGGCTCGTCGCCACTGCACGAAGTCTGAAGAAGCAGAAGCGGAAGCTCAAAACAGCGGAAGATGTACTCAGAATGAGATGGAGCAAAGTACTCAAGACCGCAGACAAATACAGCGACAGTCGCCAAGCAAAGAGCTACCCAAAGCGCAAACTATTGCCTGAATTTGACGAGGAGGCCGTAGAGCCCCCACAATTAAAAAACGAAGTAGCCGCCCGGTCGGATAGACGACCACATGACAAACAAAGAGTGGCAAGCGGCGCCGCACACAAGGAGGCATGTGATCCACATAAGGATCCTCGCAAAAAGGATGGCCCGGCCAGGTCGATCTATGGGCCAAGAAAGCAAGCTCCAGAAAGCAACACAACACGTTGAGTATTCAAAAATCACAGCACACCCAACTACAGGGGCGCCGGACACCCCCTATGTTTCACCGATGAGGTACTGGATCATGAATTTCCAGCGGGATTCAAGCCCGTAAGTATAGAGGCATACGACGGAACAACAGAGCCAGGAGTCTGGATTGAGGATTACATCCTGCACATACACATGGCTAGAGGAGATGACCTCCACGTCATAAAGTACTTACCCCTCACGCTCAAAGGGCCAGCCCGGAATTGGCTCAAAAGCCTCCCAGAAAATACCATTGGAAGTTGGGAAGAGCTCAAGGATGCATTTCGGGCAAATTTTTAGGGGACTTATGTCCGCCCTCCGGATGCAGACGATTTAAGTCACATAACTCAACAGCTCGGAGAGTCATCCTGAAAATTCTGGAACAGGTTCCTCACCAAAAAGAACCAAATAGTCGACTGTCCGGACAATGAAGCCTTAGCAGCCTTCAAATATAACGTCCGAGACGAATGGCTCGCCAGACACCTCGGCCAGGAAAAGCCAAGAACAATGGCCGCACTAACAAGCCTCATGACCCGCTTTTGCGCGGGAGAAGATAGCTGGCTGGCAAGATGCAGCACCAGCAACCCAAGTACATCCGAGGTCAGGGATGGAAATGGGAAACCACGACGCAGAAAGGACCAGCGCCGGACTAAGGGAAATGACCCAAAGAGCACGGCAGTCAACGCCGGATTCAAAAGCTCTCGGCAGAACAACAAAACACTGCCTCTCAAGGACAATAGCGACGAGCTATCTAACCTAAACAAAATCTTGGACAAGATATGCCAAATCCACAGCACCTCCGGGAAGCCTGCAAACCATACCCATAGAGATTGTTGGGTCTTCAAACAGTCCGGCCGACTTAATGCCGAACACAAGGGGCTCGAAACACCAAGTGAGGACGATGATGAACTCCACAAGCAGAGCACCGGCAAACAAAGGAACTTCCCACAAGAGGTCAAAACAGTAAACTCACTTCATGTGACAACACGCCGCATGGTCCACCCTAGCGGAATCCCGACACTGGATGTCAAAACCAATCACCTTCTACCATCAGGATTACTCCGGAAGTATCCAGAATGCAGGATGGACTGCTCTGATATTAGATCCTATAATCAACGGACTACAATTTACATAAGTCCTAATGGGCGGCGACAGTGATCTAAACCTACTATATCAGGATACAATCCGCAGAATGGGGATAGACCCAACCAAAATACGCCATAACAACACTTCCATTAAAGGAGTGATGCCAGGTCCATATGCCCATTGTACAGGCTCTCTACCACTAGAAGTTGTGTTCGGTTGATCCGACAACTCCCGTCGCGAAAAGCTAATCTTCTACATCGCCCCATTTAAAAGTAGCTATCAAGCACTATTGGGACGCGAAGCTTTCGCCCGCTTTAATGCAATATCGCATTATGCATCTCTTACACTTAAAATGCCCGGTCCACGGGGCATCATTTCATTAAAGGGAAACTTCGAGTGTCCCTCGAATACGGAAGAACGTGAGACTTCCTTGATAGCCACACACTAATCCAGCTTTGCTGATCAAAGCCCCTAAACAGGTCATTCAGACCGCGGACACGGTTAGGCGAGTCCGGTATAAATAAACAAGGGGCTTACTAGCCGCGCACCCCTTTACAAGGGGCTCCACGCATGCACAAAAACAGACAATAAAGCTCATTTTTATTCATTCTTTGAATCATACTCTGTTTATTTCAAAATACATCTTTCGCACGAACTCTTTTTCCAACTAAGTTCTTCTCTTTTACAGATGAACACCGTGCTACACCCGTCCAGGATACGGCACAACGGAGACACAGGCGCAGACGTGCAGTATGGACCCGTTGCAAGGATTCTTTTCAGATTAAGACCCTGCGTAAACCTTTTTTACTGTCTCTTGTTGATACACATCCCCCGGTTTTTTGCTATAACCAAGGAGGAGGCTGGCGTTTTGGCATCGGCCGCGCCAGAAATTTTCACGTGTACCTGGACACTAGGGGCTTAGGGCATCGTTATGCCAGTTTTCATAAAGACCGAATACCTTAGGGAGTGCTCGGTGTCTCGAGTTAGGCCCTATATGCATCAGCTCCGAATCATGTCTTTGGTCAAATGTTGGGTTTGCCCGGCTCCTGTGTTTTGCTGCCTTACGTTCCGCTCTATCGGCTAACGCGGCACCAGGAGAACTACTGTGATTGTGCCCCAGTTCGCCCAGGTGAGCACCTTAGTAGAGAAAGCCGAAAATTGACTGTCATGATATAGCGAGAGACTGGTCAACCACTCGATCGACCACCGGAATGTTTAGAATTCCTCCGCTTTAACCAAGGACAGTTTCAAGGTCAGGCACATACGCGCCCCGAAATTCGGAGAGCGCAGTGCCCCTAGGGGCTATATACTAGCCCCACCATCGAACTCCTATGGCTAAGTGAAAGTGATAAAGCATTATAGTCAGGTTGCCTAGTTTGCTACGCTATCAGCTCCTTCACAGGACCAAGACGTTGGACTAAGTGTGAAAATGTGCCTTTTTTTTGCAAACACACCTACACTATATGCGTGGGGGCTGAAGCCGAAGACTGCCATCTTTCAGGTTATATACACATATATGTCAACGTCCGCACAGGAGGTATTTTAACATTTGAAAACTCAAGTATAAAAAGCCGTTATATCATATTTGAAACATGGTTTCACACATCATACATGTCATTTGAACATAACGTTTTTCGAGCACTGCAACTCTATTAAACGAGCGCCCTGCAGGACTTCCTCAAAATAGTGCTCGGCGGGTAATCGGCTTCTATCCGAATCCTGGGATGCAACATCGGTAGCCTCCATCTCTGCCCAGTATGTTTTGACACGGGCGAGAGCCATCCGTGCACCCTCTATGCATGCCGACCGCTTCATCGCCTTGATATGCGGCACCGCATCAAGGAACTGCTGCACCAAGCCAAAATAACTCTTCGGCTTGGGCCTGTTCGGCCACAAATGAGCCACGACATCCTTCATGGCAAGTCCGGACAACCTATTCAGCTCAGCCCACTCGGCCAAACGACCGGTTAATGGAAGTGGACGCTCCGGACTATGGAATTGCGACCAAAAAAGCTCTTCCATTCCGTGATCCTTTTGGCCCCAGAAGTGTGCGACTGCGTCTGCGGCACTCGCCGCCAAATTCAGATAAGCATCCTCCGCACCCCACAACTAGCCCAACTGAGCATACTTTGGATCCGTGAATTTCCGACGCAGCAGAAAAGGCTTTCCAGCCGCAATATCCCCGGCCTGACGGAGCTGCTCCTTTATAGCCCTCATCGCGGAGCGGGCATCCTTGGCTTCGGCGGTGGCCTTCTTCAGGTCCCCTTGCTCTGCTCGGCGTTCTTTTTCAAGAAACTCATAGCGTTTGGTAGCATCCTTCAGCTTCACGGCCATTTCGGCCATTTCCTCCCTGCTTCGGCAGTGAGCAGCCTGTTCAGCTTTTAGCTCTTCGGCCGCCTTCAAGGCAGCCGCATTACTTTTTCTTGCTTGCTCCTTGGTTCGGGCAAGCTCCGCCCGAAGGTCTTCCATAGCAGCGGTGCCATCTGCATTATGCATACATGTCGTAAGGCATGGGCGTCAAGCTCCCTTACCAGGTGTCCGTGGAGAAGCCACTTACCTTGTGACTCGTCAAGTTGTTTGTTGACCAGCGCGATGTCCACATCCGCAACGTCAAGTTGCCGCTTCAGTTCGGCAACCCCATTAGTCCGGCTGGCCACCGAACGCTCCGCCACCTGTATAGGAAGGGCGACATCTTACAACTGAGATTATGATCCTCGGCACGCTGTCGCTTTCGACAACGTACCGAGTCTTAGGGGCTACTATCTATACAGGGTGCATTCTATATGCAAAACTGTCAGTAGGTATATCATTTTTGCGTACCTCAAACCCCGTCAGTAAACTTCTGACGGCTTCATGCAATCCGCTCTCAGCGGATGAAATCATTTCAATCACCGTACCCATTAACGCACGGTGATCTTCTGAGATAGACACTTGCCCGAGAAGATCCTTTAGCTCCTTCGACCACACACCACTTGGTGCCGGACCACCCGGTCCCGCCGGACTCGGGGAAACCCTCCGCGACGACACCTCAGGGTCGTCCGCCCCGCGTGACGGTACGGCAAATGGAGGCGTTTCGCTCTCCATCATCTCCGGACGAAGATCCCCCGAAGATGAGCTTTGCTGAGAAGGGCTGAGATCCGAACTACAAGGTAAAACTTTGGTTATCTTCAGAAATAAAAACAGGGATGTCCCTTATTACAAAACTCCCCTTTCTACTTATGGCTCGCTGGAGGGCTGATTTCCTTGGGGAAATAGTGCGGCTATCACGCCCAATATGCGACCCTATCCAAAAGGAACTTGAAGGTCCCACCAAGGATAGACCCGCATATTGAAACGCTTTTGCAAGGTGGATATCATTACGTCAACATTACATAATAGATGGGGATACATACATAAGGCATACAATGCCACACGAATACAACATCATCTTACATGAGAGCACCATCCGACTACGGATGAAACACAAACAGAAACTCAAACAACATCCACCCTGCTAGCCCAGGCTGCCGACCTGGAACCTATCCCCTGATCGAAGAAGAAGTAGAAGAAGAACTCCAAACAAGCAAACATCGCTCTCGCATCTCGATCATCACATAACCTGTACCTGCAACTGTTGTTGTAGTAATCTGTGAGCCACGAGGACTCAGCAATCCCATTACCATGGGTATCAAGACTAGCAAAGCTTAGTGGGAAAGGAAGGGGTAAAGTGGTGAGGTTGCAGCAGCGACTAAGCATATATGGTGGCTAACATACGCAAATAAGAGCGAGAAGAGAACAAGCAGAACGGTCGTGAAGCTAGCAATGATCAAGAGGTGATCCTGAACACCTACTTACGTCAAACATAACCCAAAGACCGTGTTAACTTCCCGGACTCCACCGAGAAGAGACCATCACGGCTACGCACGCGGTTGATGCATTTTAATTCGGATCTTGTGTCAAGTAATCTACAACCGGACATTAACAAATTCTCATCTGCCACATAACCGCGGGCACGGCTCTCGAAAGTTTATACCCTGCAGGGGTGTCCCAACTTAGCCCATGATAAGCTCTCGCGATCAACGAAGGATATACCTTCTCCCAGGAAGACCCGATCAGTCTCGGAATCCCGGTTTACAAGACATTTCGACAATGCTAAAACAAGACCAGCAAGACCGCCCGATGCGCCGACATCCCGATAGGAGCTGCACATATCTCGTTCTCCGGGCAACACCGGATGAACACTACGTACCACTAAAACCAGACCTCGAGTTTCCCCGAGGTGGCACTGCCAGTGGCTCTGGTTCGGACCAACACTTAGACAGGCATTGGCCCGGGGGGCTATAATAAAGATGACCCTTGGTTTAATTACTCCCAAGGGAAAAGTAGGTGGTGGTGAGGCAAATGGTAAAAGCAAGGTTGGGCCTTGCTGGAGGAGTTTTATTCAAAGCGAACTGTCAAGGGGGTCCCATAAATCACCTAACCGCGTAAGGAATGCAAAATCCGGGAACATAACACCGGTATAACGAAAACTAGGGCGGCAAGAGTGGAACAAAACACCAGGCATAAGGCCGAGCCTTCCACCCTTTACCAAGTATATAGATGCATTAATAATATAAGAAATATTGTGATATCCCAACATAATCCTGTCCATCATGGAGCAATCTTCAACTTCACCTGCAACTAACAATGCTATAAGAGGGGCTGAGCAAAGCGGTAACATAGCCAAGCAATGGTTTGCTAGGAAGGGTGCAAAAGGTTAGGGGTTCATGGCAATTTGGGAGGCTTGAAGAGCAAAAGATAGGTAGCGAAGCAAAGCGATAGAACGAAGCAACTAGCATAGCAATGATAGTAGTGAGATCCAGGGTAGCGGTCATCTTGCCTGAAATCCCGCAAGGAAGAAGAACGAGTCCATGAAGAAGATGAGGCCACAAAGACGAACCAAGCGTAGACGAACGCATCCTCACGATCGCAACGAAACAGGAACTATTGAGAAGAAGCACACAACATAGTAAACACACCACACATGGACAAGGCATGATGCACAACAAGCATGATGCATGACAAAGCTACATGAAGCTACTCATGGCAAGAGATGATGCAAACAAGAACAACACATCAAGGCAAGTTTAAATGAGGCCGGAAACAACATATAACAATTCCGGTAAGTCCTCATATGCATATTTCGAAATTGGTCCAGATCTGAACAAACCTTATGTTAAAGTTGTTAAACAGCAAGTTAAAGAGAACCAAGAGGATCTACACGAAATTCTAGTCAAGTTACATATAAAGTTCATTAGATTTGGAGCTACGGCCTAGAAGATGTGAGCAAAACAAATTAAGCATGGCATTGATGGAAAATGCATACAAACATCAAGCAAACACCTCAAAACAAGGATGCAACATGATAATATGAAGCTACATGCAAAATCAAGCAAGTTTCATATAGAGCACACTCAAAACGGAGCAATGGTTCAACACATACACTCTATACAAGACATAACAACAATCTGTCCAAAACAGCAACTAGGCATATTGCAAGCTTCAAAACGACATGCTACAGCATCTCAACGTAAGAACAAAAGCCATGGGCATGAAGTACAGGTAAAGCATGACAAAACATGAACAGTGAGCTATCTCCAGAAACAACTAGAACATGCTCAAAAGGACATGGTAAAATTGCAATTAATAACAGTTTCAGACTTCGCAGAAATAACATCAGGTTGCAATGTTTAGAGCTATCAAACAACATGTTACAGGAACTTATCATGGCAACCAAAGGCATGGCATGAATCTACTAATTGCATAGAACAAAAGTCCCTTACTGACCATGAGCCAAAAGGGCACAGAAAATATGATGGCACCCATGTAAACATGGCAAGTTATATTACAGATTCATACATGGCAGGAACAACAATAAGTAGGCATGTTGGTGAGCTTGAACCACTCACCACAGAGCAATACATGGCATGGTAAGGCAACCAACAGTAAGAATACATGTTTATGAAGCTAAGCATGGCAAGATCAAGTTCATAGGGTGCATGGATCAGTAGCAACAATCATGGAAACATTGAACTTAATGTTAACACGCTGACAGCAACATTATTTAGCAACTTTGGAGCAAAATAACAACAAACTACAGTAGGCTATAAATGCAACCAGGGGCATGAATGGATAGAGCAAGACATGTGTAACAAATCATCCTTAGTGAACATCTCCAAAATAATGCACGAAATGACTTGTAGCATCAGGTTTACATAGCAACAAAATATAACAGAATCTGTCAAGAAAACAGCAACAGCAAGTACCCTACTTAACAAGCTCGATGCACTCAGCACACAACTCACAAAAATACATGGATGGCACCCCTGGAAAGATGGCATATCATAGATCAAAACACATGTAGACATCAACCTCATAGGATGCACACATCAAACATGGCAAAAATGACAAATAAGCAAGTTATAACAGTTTCAGCAGATTAACATCAACATGCACTCTTCCAACAACATTTCGGGCATCAAGATGAACTCAAATGAACATGATGCAATGGATTGAAATGAAGTACTCGTCGAGACAAACAATTTTACATATTACACGCACGAAACGGAGCTATGGATGCAGAGATATGACGCAACGAACATGGCTTGATAATGCAAAATAACTTCGGGACTTGGTGGATTTTCAGAGCGGGGGAAAGTCAACCTTCGGTTTGTGCGGATTTCGAGGCATAGGCGGCTCGCCGGAGTTCACGTCGGAGATGGACGGGGATGAAGCCGGGGAGGTGGATCCGGGACGGCGCGGTTGTCGGGGAGGCGCGGGACACCGGGGAGCGGCAGCGGGCGGAGGCGCGGCGAGCACCGGCCGGCGAGGGAGCTGGCGGCGGCTCCGGAGGATGGGCGGCG
>NC_057801.1:247041715-247048225 GCF_018294505.1 Triticum aestivum
GGCCGGATCTGGGCCCCGGGCGGCGGCGCGCGGTGGGATGGCGGCGGCGACACGTGGTGATGCGGGATTGGGCGCGGGGGCGGCGACGCTGAGGTGGCGGCCTCCGATTCGTCGGAGTGAGGTGTCCGACGGACATATCCAGCGCGGATGGACATGTCCGGCGGCGCGAGGAGGAAGACTGCTAGGGTTTGCACCGAAATTTCGGGGAGGGGCACATATTTATAGATAGAGGGAGCTAGGAGAGTCCAAATGGAGCACGGTTTTCGGCCACGCGATCGTGATCGAACGACCGAGAGCATGGAGGGGAGTTTGCTGGGTTTTGGGCCACTTTGGAAGGGTTGTTGGGCTGCAACAAAAGAGAGCTTTGCGGTTACTCGGTTAACCGTTGGAGTATCAAACGACCTCCAAATGGCACAAAACTTGACAGGCGGTCTACCGGTGTTATACCAAGGCCGCTTGGCAAGACTCGGTCCATTCCGAGAACGTTTAACACCCGCTCACAACGAGAGACAAAAGGGGGACGCCGGAGGACATAGGACTGCCGGATTGCAAAACGGACAACGGGGAAAATGCTCGGATGCATGCGACGAACACGAATGCGAAATGAGATGCACATGATGACATGATAAAATTCAACACGCAAGCAAATGACATGGCAACGACGGCGAATAACTGGCAGACACCTGGCACATCGAATCCGGGGCGTTATAACACTCCTCCACTAACAAGAGATCTCGTCCCGAGATCTTAGGACCGAGACGGAAGGGAAAAATGAAGAGGTGAAGCAAGAACTCAAGAGAAGAAGCAAAGAATCGAGAGCACTCGAGAAGAAGAGAGGAACGACGAGAATGACGAGAATCGAAAGCTCACGGAATCAGATAGACTATGAAACCACTCCGGTTAGAACGAGATAGAAACAAATAAGATTGAAAGGATTTAGGCAGCACTCCGGATGAAACATGGAGGAATAGAACACGAGCTTCACCCAAAGAGATGGCACTTGACGAAATGACCAATGCAATGCCTCCGGATGAATTGAAATAATTGAATGAAAAGAGCTTAGAAGGAAGGATTGAATGAAGTTGTTGAGAAAATCAACAGCGAAAGAAAAAGCTTGTTGTGGACTTATGGATAACATCTCAAAATTATAAGGTGATAACCAACCACAAGCGGAAAAGATTAAATAGCTGAGAAGAATGAAGAAATGCAAAACTCCACTTCAAAAGTATACGAAGAATTAATTGCACTTCGAGACGTGAGAAGAAAAATACTTGAACTCCACCAACAAGAATCTTGATGAACTCTTGAAGAATGAATTAAATAAAGAAAAGATGAAAAACACTTGGAACTAGAATTTATTCATCAAGAACAAACTCTGAAGGAAGGATTACTCACTTGGATGAAATAAGAATAAGATTTATTGTATGCTTATCCTTCATCAAATTAAATTGATGACAAGCAATGGATTTTACATACTACTTATTCTTCTTGAAAATGATTAAGGGAAATATGGCGCAAAACTTGAGAAAGTCTCATGAACCACCGGTAGGATTGGAAAGAACGAATGAATTAATATCTTAAACAAGGAAAAGAATCTTGAACAAACCACCGTTAGAATTTGGAAATGACTGATGAAAGAGTATGAATCACCGGGAAGAATTAGAAGAACCAATATGCTTGAGGGGATTTAGATGCCAAAGAATAGGAAGAACTCGAGCTGATTAAAGAACACTTGAACGAAGCACCTGGGGTAAATAGAGAACGATAACTGGAATTATGGCCTCCGGTGAAAAGAAATGGAAAACAACTTCTGACATACTCCGGATGGGTAAGAAAAGAATATCTGACGATTGGAATAATTCGAGAGGATCACATGAAACTAGAATCACGAAACTTCGAGAGAAAGGATAGGATTTAGAGGAAAAACTCTTCTTCGGTCTTCAAATGATGACGAGAAACACCACCAAAATTTCCTGAGACACTCCGGGAGAACGAAAAGTGAAGAGGTTAAGTCAACAATGAAAAGAATTTGAAATCGATCTTCGAAAAGTGTCTGACTGATGAAATTCATACTTACGTCATACTTCGAAAAGGATTTGAGAATAACTCCGGGAGAATTAGAAGAGTCAGGTAAGATCCTGGGAAAAGACCTGTGGGTTAGGGCCCACTAAAGAAAACACCGTTGGAAAGGGATGTTGAACAGATAGATGATGCACCGGAACAATTGAAATATTTGAATGAGGTGACAACCTTGTATTAATTGGAACACAGACGAAACTCCTGAGATGTCTTCTGAACTCCGAAATGATTGAATGGCGAGAGGCGAACGAGCAGGGAGAACACTTGAGCTGAGGGAAAAGACACGATCGAGACCGAAAAACTTGAATTGAGTCCACCGGAAGAGAAATGGATGAAGAATGACGAATGATACGAGAATCCACCGGTTGAGATAATTGAGGGAAGACTGAAGAGGCTCCGTACGAATGAAATTGATACTCGAAACAGACTCAAACACCGGGAAGAAAAAGGGTGGGAGGGCGAGAAAAACAAAGACAACTTGGACAGGGAACCAACGAATATCTTGAAGAGAAAACACCGGTTGAAATCATTGAGGAAAGAAAGCAAAGACTTCGCATGAGTAGGAAGGATACTCGATTACAGGATCCGGTTCTGAGAGGAAGAAGGGTGGGCGGGTGGGAAAAGAAAACAACTGAGGATTGAACTCAAAGATGAAGAGGCTCGAGTCAACTTGACGAGAAATGCACCGGATGAAAAGAGCTGGGGAACCAACGATCGGAAAACCAACTGCGTGATCCTAAAGAAAAATTTGAATGGGAAGAGGAGTAACTCAAAACACCTACGTCAAGATTCCTCACCAGAGCGACGAAGGGGAAGAGGAGTAAAAAGAATTCCTACTCTCTGATATAACTAGACTCAGAAAACAGTTTTCTTCTAGACTCAACAGCGGCCAACTACATGATCAATCAAGGGGGCTCCTAAGGTCGGTCGAGGCTCTGATACCAACTTGTCACGCCCAATATGCGACCCTATCCAAAAGGAACTCGAATGTCCCACCAAGGATAGACCCGCATATTGAAATGCTTTTGCAAGGTGGATATCATTACGTCAACATTACATAATAGATGGGGATACATACATAAGGCATACAATGCCACACGAATACAACATCATCTTACATGAGAGCCCCATCCGACTACGGATGAAACACAAACAGAAACTCAAACGACATCCACCCTGCTAGCCCAGGCTGCCGACCTGGAACCTATCCCCTGATCGAAGAAGAAGCAGAAGAAGAACTCCAAACAAGCAAACATCGCTCTCGCGTCCCGATCATCGCATAACCTGTACCTGCAACTATTGTTGTAGTAATCTGTGAGCCACGAGGACTCAGCAATCCCATTACCATGGGTATCAAGACTAGCAAAGCTTAGTGGGAAAGGAAGGGGTAAAGTGGTGAGGTTGCAGCAGCGACTAAGCATATATGGTGGCTAACATACGCAAATAAGAGCGAGAAGAGAACAAGCAGAACGGTCGTGAAGCTAGCAATGATCAAGAGGTGATCCTGAACACCTACTTACGTCAAACATAACCCAAAGACCGTGTTCACTTCTCGGACTCCGCCGAGAAGAGACCATCATGGCTACACACGCGGTTGATGCGTTTTAATTCGGATCTGGTGTCAAGTTATCTACAACTGGACATTAACAAATTCCCATCTGCCACATAACCGCGGGCACGGCTCTCGAAAGTTTATACCCTGCAGGGGTGTCCCAACTTAGCCCATGATAAGATATCGCGATCAACGAAGGATATACCTTCTCCCAGGAAGACCCGATCAGTCTCGGAATCCTGGTTTACAAGACATTTCGACAATGGTAAAACAAGACCAGCAAGACCGCCCGATGCGCCGACATCCCGATAGGAGCTGCACATATCTCGTTCTCAGGTCAACACTGGATGAAAACTACGTACAACTAAAACCAGACCTCGAGTTTCCCCGAGGTGGCGCTGCAAGTGGCTCTGGTTCGGACCAACACTTAGACAAGCATTGGCCCGGGGGGGCTATAATAAAGATGACCCTTGGGTTAATTACTCCCAAGGGAAAAGTAGGTGGTGGTGAGGCAAATGGTAAAACCAAGGTTGGGCCTTGCTAGAGGAGTTTTATTCAAAGCGAGCTGTCAAGGGGGTCCCATAAATCACCCGACCATGTAAGGAACGCAAAATCCGGGAACATAACACCGGTATGACGGAAACTAGGGCGGCAAGAGTGGAATAAAACACCAGGCATAAGGCCGAGCCTTCCACCCTTTACCAAGTATATAGATGCATTAATAATATAAGAGATATTGTGATATCCCAACATAATCCTGTCCATCATGGAGGAATCTTCAACTTCACCTGCAACTAACAACGCTATAAGAGGGGCTGAGCAAAGCGGTAACATAGCCAAGCAATGGTTTGCTAGGAAGGGTGCAAAAGGTTAGAGGTTCATGGCAATTTGGGAGGCTTGAAGAGCAAAAGATAGGTAGCGAAGCAAAGCGATAGAACGAAGCAACTAGCATAGCAATGATAGTAGTGAGATCCAGGGAAGCGGTCATCTTGCCTGAAATCCCGCAAGGAAGAAGAACGAGTCCATGAAGGAGATGAGGCCACGAAGACGAACCAAGCGTAGACGAACGCATCATCACGATCGCAACGAAACAGGAACTATCAAGAAGAAGCACACAACATAGTACACACACCACACATGGACAAGGAATGATGCACAACAAGAATGATGCATGACAAAGCTACATGAAGCTACTCATGGAAAGAGATGATGCAAACAAGAACAACACATCAAGGCAAGTTTAAATGAGGCCGGAAACAACATATAACAATTCCGGTAAGTCCTCATATGCAAGTTTCGAAATTGGTCCAGATCTGAACAAACCTTATGTGCAAGTTGTTAAACAGCAAGTTAAAGAGCACCAAGAGGATCTACACGAAATTCTAGTCAAGTTACATATAAAGTTCATTAGATTTGGAGCTACGGCCTAGAAGATATGAGCAAAACAAGTTAAGCATGGCATTGATGGAAAATGCATACAAACATCAAGCAAACACCTCAAAACAAGGATCCAACATGGTAATATGAATCTACATGCAAAATCAAGCAAGTTTCATATAGAGCACACTCAAAACGGAGCAACGGTTCAACACATACACTCTATACAAGACATAACAACAATCTGTCCAAAACAGCAACTAGGCATATTGCAAGCATCAAAACAACATGCTACAACATCTCAACGTAAGAACAAAAGCCATGGGCATGAAGTACAGGTAAGCATGATAAAATATGAACACTGAGCTATCTCCATAAACAACTAGAACATGCTCAAAAGGACATGGTAAGATTGCAATTAATAACAGTTTCAGACTTTGCAGAACTAACATCAGGTTGCAATGTTTAGAGCTATCAAACAACATGTTACATGAACTTATCATGGCAACCAAAGGTATGGCATGAATCTACTAATTGCATAGAACAAAAGTCCCTTACTGACCATGAACCAAAAGGGCACAGAAAATATGATGGCACCCATGTAAACATGGCAAGTTATATTACAGATTCATACATGGTAGGAACAACAATAAGTAGGCATGTTGGTGAGCTTGAACCACTCACCACAGAGCAATACATGGCATGGCAAGGCAACAAACAGTAAGAATACATGTTTATGAAGCTAAGCATGGCAAGATCAAGTTCATAGGGTGCATGGATCACTAGCAACAATCATGGAAACATTGAACTTAATGTTAACAGGCTGACAACAACATTATTTAGCCATTTTGGAGCAAAATAACAACAAACTACAGTAGGCTATAAATGCAACCAGGGGAATGAATGGATAGAGCAAGACATGTATAACAAATCATCCTTAGTGAACATCTCCAAAATAATGCACGAAATGACTTGTAGCAGCAGGTTTACATAGCAACAAAATATAACAGAATCTGTCAAGAAAACAGCAACAGCAAGTATCCTACTTAACAAGCTCCATGCACTCAGCACACAACTCACAAAAATACATGGATGGAACCCCTGGAAAGATGGCATATCATAGATCAAAACACATGTAGACATCAACCTCATAGGATGCACACATCAAACATGGCAAAAATGACAAATGAGCAAGTTATAACGGTTTCAGCAGATTAACATCAACATGCACTATTCCAACAGCATTTCGGGCATCAAGATGAACACAAATGAACATGATGCAATGGAATGAAATGAAGTACTCGTCGAGGCGAACAATTTGACATATTACATGCACGAAACGGAGCTACGGATGCAGAGATATGATGCAACGAACATGGCTTGATAATGCAAAATAACTTCGGGACTTAGCGGCGAGGGGCGGCGGAGCAGGGAGGCGCTGCGGCAGCGCGGGCCGGGCGGCGGGGAGCATCGCGCTCGGGGCGCGTGCTCTGGCGGACGGC
>NC_057801.1:247048529-247054038 GCF_018294505.1 Triticum aestivum
GGCGACACGTGGCGATGCGGGATTGGGCGCGGGGGCGGCAATGCTGAGGTGGCGGCCTCCGATTCGTCGGAGTGAGGTGTCCGGCGGACATGTCCGGCGCGGATGGACATGTCTGGCGGCGCGAGGAGGAAGACCATATCTATAGGTAGAGGCACATATCTATAGGTAGAGGGAGCTAGGAGAGTCCAAATGGAGCACGGTTTTCGGCCACGCGATCGTGATCGAACGACCGAGAGCATGGAGGAGATTTTGCTGGGTTTTGGGCCACTTTGGAGGGGGTGTTGGGCTGCAACAAAAGAGGGCTTTGCGGTTACCCGGTTAACCGTTGGAGTATCAAACGACCTCCAAATGGCACGAAACTTGACAAGCGGTCTACCGGTGTTATACCAAGGCCGCTTGGCAAGACTCGGTCCATTCCGAGAATATTTAACACCCGCTCACAACGAGAGACAAAAGGGGGACGCCGGAGGACATAGGAGTGCCGGATTGCAAAACGGACAACGGGGAAAATGCTCGGATGCATGCGACGAACACGAATGCGAAATGAGATGCACATGATGACATGATAAAATGCAACACGCAAGCAAATGACATGGCAATGACGGCGAATAACTGGCAGACACCTGGCGCATTGAATCCGGGGCGTTACAGCGGCCGGGCCTTCTCCTGGCGCAGGGCCCTATGGTGAAGATTTCTTCCCCTGCTTTGAGGCCTTGGCCTCCGGATCTTCAGAAGCGGTCCTCTTCTCCCCCTGGAGGGAGGGATTATCGATCCCCCTTTCTTAAGAGCCTCCTTGGCAGAGGCGATAGTTTTCCTGTTTTCCCCTTCGCCCTCTTCTGAAGGCGCAGCCTCTAGCATCCTGATTAACACAGGATCCGGCATGGTCTCGGGGAGGGGGGCCGGACACCGTATCAGTTTTGCTTTTGCTATCCACTCCTGTTCAAGGGATAGCTGGTTAAAGGGCAAGTTTATGATAAGTCTATGGATAGCGTGTCCGGGCACAGGACTACTTACTTGAGTATCCGGGCGATTGCAGCTCAGGCCTGCGTCCTCGGTCAAGTCCGGACACATCTCTTGTGATCCGAAGAATATTTTATACATCTCCACGGGCGTCGCACCCATGAAGTGTTGGAGAGCTCACGGTCCCTCCGGATTGAATTCCCACAGGCGGAGGGGGCAACGTTTGCAGGGCAGTAGGCGTCGAATCAGCATGACCTGCGCCACTACGACCAGATTGATCTCCCTCTCTTGGAGGTCTCGAATACGGCCCTGCAATAATGGCACGTCCTTGGACGGCCCCCAGTCAAGCCCTTTGTTGACCAATGACGCCAGCCGTTGTGGAGGGCCCAAGCGAAAGGCAGGCAGCGCCACCCATCTGGTGCCCCTGGGAGCGGTGATGTAGAACCACTCCTGTTGCCACAAACTGAGCTCCTTTCGAAAAAAAGCCCTCGGGCCACGGAGCGTCAGCTCTCTTGCTTATAACTGCCCCTCCGCACTCTGCCTGCCGCTTCTCGATCATCTTCGGCTCCACGTTGAAGGTCTTGAGCCACAATCCGAAGTGAGGAGTGGTGTGGAGGAAGGCTTTGCATACGACAATGAACAATGAGATGTGGAGGATGGACTCCGGATCCAAGTCATGGAATTCCAGCCCAAAATAAAACATGAGCCCCTTACGAAGGGGTCCATCGGGAAGCCTAAACCCCGACGGAAGTGAGACACGAACACCACGCTCTCACCAGGCTCGGGAGTGGGAATGACTTGCCCTTGGACGGGCAGCCTGTGCGAAATCTCGCCGGTTAGATACCCGGCATCTCTCAGCTTTAGCACGTCTTCTTCCGTGACGGAAGAGGGCATCCACCGGCCCTGTAGGTCGGAGCCGGACATTGTCAAAGGTCCGAAGCGCCTGAATCTGGAGCCTTGGGTGTTGGAACTCGAGGCGAGGGGCGGATTCGGTTGAAGATTGAAGAAAAAGAACAGGCCTTGGTCTCGTTATAAAGGGGCTGAATACCAAGAGCCGTCTCCGTAACCATTTGGGACTCGCCTTCGATGGAGGGGGCGTGCCAATGGGCGTGGTTGGCTTACCTACGTCCGTATTGATGAGAATCCCGGAATAAGGGGACACGATCTCTGCTGTGACAAGATGTGCCTAGGAAACCGCTTCGCTAAACGCGCTGAGGTGGAACAATAAAAACGATTCGAGTAAAGGCTTGGCCGTGGTGTGACGTCATGCCATGAAATACGTCAGTAGATTGAACTTGTGTGAATATTATTCTCTCTATGGTGGTATGTGAAATTTATTTTGCAGAGCCGGACACTATCCTGGTGTTCAAAATCTTATATGAATTATTCGGAGGAGGAAACCGCCTTGCAATGCCGAAGACAATATGCGCGTCGGACTCGTCGTCATTGAAGCCTGGTTCAGGGGCTACTGAGGGAGTCCTGGACTAGGGGGTGTCCGGATAGCCGAACTATCATCATTGGCCAGACTCCAAGACTATGAAGATACAAGATTGAAGACTCCGTCCCGTGTCCGGATGGGACTTTCCTTGGCGTGGAAGGCAAGCTTGGCAATACGGATATGTAGATCTCCTACC
Organism: Triticum aestivum; assembly: GCF_018294505.1. Classification (NCBI taxonomy): domain Eukaryota; kingdom Viridiplantae; phylum Streptophyta; class Magnoliopsida; order Poales; family Poaceae; genus Triticum; species Triticum aestivum. The sequence continues at coordinate 247,051,124 of NC_057801.1, forward strand.
ATTGTAACCGACTCTGTGTAACCCTAGCCCTCTCCGGTGTCTATATAAACCGGAGGGTTTTAGTCCATAGGACGAACAACAATCATACCATAGGCTAGCTTCTAGGGTTTAGCCTCCTTGATCTCGTGGTAGATCTACTCTTGTACTACCCATATCATCAATGTCAATCTAGCAGGAGTAGGGTTTTACCTCCATCGAGAGGGCCCAAACCTGGGTAAAAACATCGTGTCCCCTGTCTCCTGTTACCATGCACCTAGACGCACAGTTCGGGACCCCCTACCCGAGATTAGCCGGTTTTGACACCGACAATGTCCATCTCATAGTTCCAGTCCCACGTGTTCTTCATATAGATGGAACGATCCTTGCATGACACGTGCACCTTGATGCTAGATGTCTCGCGTGTTGGCAAAAGGATGAACAAAGCTCACATAAAAAATTGTAGAAGAACATAGATTCCCGGCGACCGAGGACGAGCAAGGAACCTCGTGGTGGAGCGTATGCACTCATAATATTTTATATTATTCAGCGATATAAAATCAACCAATCATCTCCAAGTGGACTGGAAGAGTACGAAACACGGCATCCCAGTGTAGTTACATCATACTAGTACATGGCTAACCCACGCTATCACCATATTTCTTGGCTTCCATGCGACACCTAGCTCTAGTAATCTAGCATCCTGTATTGCTTCTCGCTCCTCGTCTCTCTCAAAGTGCGGCAGGCTAGCGTTTTTGCTGTTTATTGAGGTCGGTTAACTCATCACATGTTTGCGACATGCCAAGAGTGTTCTAAAAAAATAGTATTGTACTCTATTGTTATGCCAAGAAGAGGAAGCGCTTTGAGTGACGGACGAAATGAGACAAGCGTGCCGTGCCGTGAGTGGGTCCAGTTTCTCATTTTGAACTCGTTTAGAACACTTGGTTTTGACTATTGATAAGATTTTATATAGGGCCTAATGTATTCTTCGAGGATGCCTTTGACTATTGATAAGATTTTGTATAATTTGAAAATTATATCATTTGAAGATCCTTTCACATTCCGTTTTCAAAAAAAAAAAGATCCTTTCACATACGAATTTGACTGTATGCTTTGAGCAACTTGCATGTCCTATACTGCTCCTATTTGGATACTCTAACTTAGCTAGAGGTTAGACTAACTCATGACAAACCCTGAACTAACTGTAGCCAAAGAGGTGTTTGGTGACAGGGTTAGATTGACAATAAATACACTTGATGGAGAGAGAAAAGTGATTTTTCAGTGGGCCCAATGAGAACTATCTCCAGTTAGCACCTCTTGGGAGGGATAGTTTTTTTTGGTGGGTTCGGTGCAACTTGCTCCAATTTAACCCTCATGCTTGGATACTTTAGGGATATTTGATCTCCAACTAGCTCAAACTAACTGTAACCCATGGATCCAAACAGGGCCTATGGATAGCATCGATGCGGAGCAATCGCGTGCACCGGGAAGCGACGCTCTCTCAGCCGTCGCACTGCTTCAAAGCCGGCGCCAGTGAGAGGTCGCCTCCGCTCTGGCTGGGCATTAATGTGGCACTGACGCTCCAGGGCGACGCTGACCGTTTCACGCGGGAAGCGCGTGCTGGCAAGGGAGTATTGGTTTTGAACCGTTTCAGGTGCAGTACTGGTAGTTTGCAAAACTACTCATTTATTGCACTCATTTTCCTAAGAAATTGTGGTAAAAACGTTGCTCCATAGCCTGCTTTCCTTCTCCTTCCTCTTCCACAGCCCGCGCACGTCCGCGGGAAGCTACCGGTCAACCCTTATATAGGAGTGCTAGCACAAAAAGATGCATGCATGACCACTAAAATTTCCAGATTAAAGCGCCGCTCCGGCGGGAGTATGGCGTATGTTGTTACCTTTGGTCGGGCCATGGCTACCGGGCGACGGCGGCCAGAGAAGAGGCGGCAGGAGGGGAATGAATGTAGCTACTGTTTGGGTTCGCCGTACAGCTTAAATGCGAACCATCACGTGTACCCACGGGTGCACAAATTGTAACATACATGTCTGCTTAAGTGGCCGTCACGTAACTGGTGTGTGTGTGAGATTCTGAGAGACAGAGTGCATGTGTGCTACTCTACTCTTCAGACATGTACTCAACCTTTTGCATTGGGATATAAGTATAATGGTATTATACTTTAGCTAGTGATTTACGTGGCCATGTTAACATGGTTGTGTAAAAAAATGTCACTTCCTGCTCATGATTTGCGTTATATAATTACAAGCAAGATGCTCGTGCATTGCACGGAACATCAATATGCATTTTTTTACAAAACACCTATTGTGATTGACCCATGCAGGAGTAATCCCATGTGTAAAAACTAATGATATCTCAAGAACTTTATCAAAAAACTGGTATCTCGAGAATGTCACTGAAAAAATGAAAGATCAGAGATAAGGTGAGGAGGAGTGGAGCGTGGTGGTGACTGGTGGTCGGACTGGGCAGAGGCATGGGGATGGACGGCGCCAGCAGGCGGTAGCGGCCACCATGCTAGATTGTTCTAGAGACTTCCTTTTTTAATTGCTCAGCAATGAGGTTGTGGGAGATAAGGATGTGGAGAGAGGTGCGGGTATCTTTTGTAAAATTATCATAGTTTGCTTTCTATCCGTCGGATATAGATCGGACGGTCTATATTACAACATGGCATGCACTCCATCATCGCCAACTCGACTTTTTATAAGGGTAGAAAAGATAAGTTTGCTAACTACTAAAGTAAAGTGGAATTTGTCCATGTTATACAAGTAAATTAAGGTGATTGTTTATCATATGGGTAAGGTTGGATGAAGGGTGGCAGGAACATATGCTCCGCCTAGAGCATGTGTGTGTGAGATGGAGTCTTAGTGTGTGTGCGCGCGTGTGTGTGTGTGGGTGGGTGTGCGGTGTGTGTGTGTGTGTGAGAG
>NC_057801.1:247054380-247137711 GCF_018294505.1 Triticum aestivum
GATGGAGTCTTAGTATGTGTGTGTGGGTGGGTGTGTGTGTGTCTGTGTGTGTCTGTGTGTGTGGGTGGGTGGGTGGGTGTCGCGGGGTCCTCGGTGGTGGATGTAATTTAAGTGTGCGTGGCTTCATCATAGAGAGGTGATGTGTATGGCAGAGGCCACCAACGATGGGGTGCGAGAGAGAAAAGGCCCGTAGAGAGGGAAGAAAAGGTGTGTGTGCGCGTGAGAGGAATCGACATTGAGAGAACGTGTTTTTTCGAGAGACACCGAGGAAGACTACTATATATCGATGGTGCATGTAGGCAGGAATTAAACGAATGGATGGTCTTATTGGTTTCGGGGATATAGGGGAAGAGTGAGAGGGGGTAGCTAGAAGGAGATTGTTAAGTGTGAGTGTGTGTTTTACCCATCCAGGTGGAAGTTATGTGCACACAAGAAGAGACCGATTCGATGTGGCGTTAGGGTTGAGGATAATTAACTACATATGGATACATAGAGACCTCGAATGTGCATGTGCTAGAGGTATACATGTATACGTGGGATGTGTGTGTGTGCGCGCGTGCAAGATCGAGATAAAATAAAGAAGACATAAGTCATAAGATCAACAACATGGGAGAGACAGATCGGTGTGACAATATGCATGCATGTGAGAGTGCAGGGAAGAAGGCCCGACAATTGAACATGTATTTTTGTCTTCAAGAGATAGTGGCGTGGGCTGGAGCATGCATCTATGGTGAGCAGACGGAGTGAGACACAACGATTGTGCAAAAGAGATCAACCTATAAATGCATATGTATGGAGAGACATATATAGTGTGGGTGATAGGAAGCAAGACTGCATACGAGAAAGAAATGTTGACCGAGAAACTACAGATAGATACAGAGATGGAGATGCTAGCTAGAGGGACATCTGCTAGTTTGAGTGTTGGAGATGACCGCCGGGCGGTTCAGAGGTGAATTTATGTGTGTGTGAGAGAAAGATAAAAAGAGGGCACTTGAATGCATGTAGAGAGAAACATATGTGGTGTGCGTGATAGGAAGCAAGAGTGGGGGCGAGAAAGAAGGTTGATAGAGAAACAGATAAATAGAAAGATAAAGATGCTAGCTAGTGTGTTTTAAAGATAGGAGTCGAGTGGATCAGAAGGCTGAGTTATGTGTGTGGGAGAGATAGAGAGAGGGTGCATGTGAGTCACATACAAACAAATATCGGAGAGAAATGAGATCCTGAGAGACGGAGTTTTGTGTCTGCGAGAGAGAAAGATATTTCACAACGAGAGTGATAGCTAGAGAGACATATGAGGGAACGCAAGATATCTCTAGGGAGAGAGAGTGTGTGTGAGCGACATACAAGAGAACGGTGGAGAAATATGAGACCCTGGGAGACAGAGTTTGTGTTTGTGTGTGAGAAAGAGATATTTAAGAGGAAGAGTTGTAGGTTCTCATACCAAAGGAGCGAAAGACATCTCTGTGTGAGGGGTGTGCGAGTGGCACACAGGGGAATAGTAGAGAGAAATGAGACCCCAATAGACAAAATTTTGTCTTTGTGTGAGAGAAAGAGATTCCACATGGAGAATCATAGTTGGAGACACATAGTAGGGAGCGAGATATACTTAGAGAGAGATAGAGTGATGAAGGCCCAGGGAGAGAGTACTGTCAGTGTGTTACGAAGCAAAAAAATCATTGTCGACATACAGGTAGCACGAGAGATACCTGAGCGATGATGAATGCGTATAGGTCTAGAGAGATACTCCTATATAAGCATGAGCAGTAGCTATATGAGATGAATATTTGGATTAAAGGGGATTCAAATATTTAAACTGGAGATCACGACATCGATAATATCATAACACAAATTGGTGTATCAAACATGCATACTCAATTGAATTTGGGGACACGTGTAATGTTATATAGTTTATCAATATTGCTGATCCATAGATTGTTTAATTAGAAACAATGCATGGATTATATCCAATTAATGTCTAAACGGGATTACACTATATGTTGCGTGTGTGAAACACATTATACATGTTTGAGAAGTAAAAAAACCCGCACCAAACACACATTAACTGGAGACAGTTAGCAAGGAATGCATACATTGGATTTCAACATAAAGTGGTTTCAAATATTTGAAAATCCAAATTGATGGATACAACCTTATGAATCTGAGATCATGCCATTTGTAAACCATATTTATGTATAAAGGGTGTTGTGCTTTTGAAAGTATATATAAAAAATGTATATAGAATTTTATTCCAATCGAAAATGGATCCTGCCCGGAAAAAAATAGAATACAAACGGGATTCGAATTGAGTTGGCACGGTAAATGTGCACTCTAAAAAATTTGAATGAAGCCGGGAAAGTCGCAGTAACCGCCCGAAATCAAAATATGCGAGATGGAAATTACTACTGCCTATCCCTGCCACGCAAAGGCTATCGGCTTGATTTCTATAGGTTTCAATAGGAGTAGGTTTGTAATTTCACTCAAACGTGACATAACCGTATCTCACCCGGGTTCATACACGGTGGGCGCCAAAACACAGTGTCTCCTCGACCGAAATCGACTCCCTCCCCGATTCACCCTCGGTGGGCGCTAAAAACAAACTCTCGTCGGCAAATATTCGGTGTATGCGAGATTACCGTCCTATCCCCAACCCACTAATATTGTTGTGATGTAGGAAATTTGAAATGGGGGCTAAGTTTGTAAATTTCCTTGCATTTGAGACAAGCGCGCCCTGAAGACATGGTTCCCCCTTCCTCTCTACCTCCATTTCCCCATTCGTACTCCGTGGGGCCAAAACACCCTCTCCACCCCAGCCTCCTCCATCCGCCATCCCATCCACCACCGTCCTCCTCCACCAGGTCGGAGCTAATACCCCGACGCCGCCGTCCATTACAAGAGATCGACCTCTCTCATCCACGGGTTCGGATCGGGATCCTTGCATCCCATCCTCTCGCTTCATCCCCGCCATGATCCACCTTGCCGGCGCCGCTCCTACGACCGTCTCGTCCACCGCGCCCTGCTGCTACTTCTTGAGCACTGCGTTGGTTTTCCCTTGAAGAGGAAAGCTTGATGTAGCAAAGTAGCGTAAGTATTTCCCTCAGTTTTGAGAACCAAGGTATCAATCCAGTAGGAGGCTCCTCACAAGTACCTCGTACCTACACAAACAAACAAGAACCTCGCAACCAACGCGATAAAGGGGTTGTCAATCCCTTCACGGCCACTTGCAAAAGTGAGATCTAATAGATATAATATGATAAGATAAATATTTTTGGTATTTTTATAATATATATTGAAAAGTAAAGATTGCAAAATAAAGTAGATCGGAAACTTATACGATAAAAGATAGAACCGGGGGCCATAGGTTTCACTAGTGGCTTTTCTCAAGATAGCATAAGTATTATGGTGGGTGAACAAATTACTGTCGAGCAATTGATAGGAAAGTGCATAGTTATGAGATTATCTAGGAATGATCATGTACATAGGCATCACGTCCGCAACAAGTAGACCGACTCTTGCTTGCATCTACTACTATTACTCCACACATCGACCGCTATCTAGCATGCATCTAGAGTATTAAGTTCATAAGAACAGGGTAACGCATTAAGAAAGATGACATGATGTAGAGGGATAAACTCAAGCAATATGATACAAACCCCATCTTTTTATCCTCGACGGCAACAATACAATACGTGCCTTGCTGCCCCTGCTGTCACTGGGAAAGGACACCGCAAGATTGAACCAAAGCTAAGCACTTCTCCCATTGCAAAAAAGATCAATCTAGTAGGCCAAACCAAACTGATAATTCGAAGAGACTTGGAAAGATAACCAATCAGACATAAAAGAATTCAGAGGAGATTCAAATATTTCTCATAGATAAACTTGATCATAAACCCACAATTCATTGGATCTCGACAAACACACCGCAAAAAGGGTTACATCGAATAGATCTCCAAGAAGATCGAGGAGAACTTTGTATTGAGATTCAAAGAGAGAGAAGAAGCCATCTAGCTAATAACTATGGACCCGAAGGTCTGTGGTAAACTACCCACAACTCATCAGAGAGGCTATGGTGTTGATGTAGAAGCCCTCCGTGGTTGATTCCCCCTCTGGCAGAGCGCCGGTGAAGGCTCCAAGATTGGATCTCGCGGATATAGAAGGTTGCGGTGGTGGAAATAGGTTTTCGTGGTGCTCCTGGATGTTTTCAGGGTATGGAGGTATATATAGGTGAAGGAGGTCGATCTGGGGAGCCTCGAGGGGGCCACGAGGGTGGGAGGCATGCTCACCCCCCTAGGGCGCGCCATCCTGCCTCGTGGCCGCCTTGGCTGCTTTTTGACGTCCACTCCAAGTCTACTGGATTGCATTTGTTCCAAAAGGATCGCTCCCGAAGCTTTCATTCCGTTTGGACTCCATTTGATATTCCTTTTCTTCGGAACACTGAAATAGGCAAAAAAAATAGCAATTAGGGTTGGGCCTCCGGTTAGTAGGTTAGTCCCAAAAATGATATAAAAGTGTAAAGTAAAGCCCATAAACATCCAAAACGGGTAATGTAATAGCATGGAGCAATAAAAAATTATAGATATGTTTGAGACGTATCAAGCATCCCCAAGCTTTATTCCTGCTCGTCCTCGAGTAGGTAAATGATAAAAACAGAATTTTTGATGTGGAATGCTACCTAGAATAATTCTCAATGTAATTTTCTTTATTGTGGCATGAATGTTCAGATCCAAATGATTCAAAATAAAAGTTCATATTGACATAAAAGTAATAATACTTCAAGCATACGAAGAAAGCAATCATGTCTTCTCAAAATAACATGGCTAAAGAAAGTTCATCCCTACAAAATCATATAGTTAGGCTATGCTTCATTTTCATCACACAAAATACTCCCATCATGCACAACCCCGGTTTCAGCCAAGCAATTGGTTCATACTTTTTAACGCGCTTCAGCTTTTTTCAACTCTCACGCAATACATGAGCGTGAGCCATGGATATACACTATGGGTGGAATAGAATATGATGATGGAGGTTGTGTGGAGAAGACAAAAAAGGAGAAAGTCTCATGTTGACGAGGCTAATCAACGGGCTACGGAGATGCCCATCAATTGATGTCAACATGAGGAGTAGGGATTGCCATGCAACAGATGCACTAGAGCTATAAATGTATGAAAGCTCAACAAAAGAAACTAAGTGGGGGGTTCATCCAACTTGCTTGCTCACGAAGACCTAGGGCATTTTGAGGAAGCCCATCGTTGGAATATACAAGCCAAGTTCTATAATGAAAAATTCCCACTAGTATATGAAAGTGACAACATAGGAGACTCTCTATATGAAGAACATGGTGCTACTTTGAAGCACCAGTGTGGAAAACGATAGTAACATTGTCCCCTTTTTTATTTTCTTTTTTTGGGCCTTTCTCTTTTTTATTTGGCCTTTCTCTTTTTTTATTGGCCTTTATTTTTTTGGCCTTTCTTTTTTTATAAGGGACAATGCTCTAATAATGATGATCATCACACTTCTATTTATTTACAACTCATGAATTACAACTCGATACTAGAATGGAATATGACTATATGAATGCCTCTGGCAGTGTACCGGGATATGCAATGAATCAAGAGCGACATGTATGAAAAATTATGAAGGTTGCTTTGCCACAAATACGATGTCAAATACATGATCATGCAAAAGCAATATGACAATGATGAAACATGTCATGATGAACGGAATAGTGGAAAGTTGCATGGCAATATATCACGGAATGGCTATGGAAATGCCATAATAGGTAGGTATGGTGGCTGTTTTGAGGAAGATATAATGGGCTTTATATGTGATAGAGCGTATCGTATCACGGGGTTTGGATGCACCGGCGAAGTTTGCACCAACTCTCAAGGTGAGAAAGGGCAGTGCACGGTACTGAAGAGGCTAGCAATGATGGAAGGGTAAGAGTGCGTATAATCCATGGACTCACATTAGTCATAAAGAACTCATATACTTATTGCAAAAGTTTTAGGAGCCCTCAAAGCAACATACTACTACGCATGCTCCTAGGGGGGAGGTTGGTAGGAGTTAACCATCGCGCACCCCCGACCTCCACACATAAGAAAGGCAATCAAAAGAGCACCCCATGCAACAAATTTGTTGCACAACTTTTACCATATGTGCCTGCTACGGGACTTGCCAACTTCAACACAAGTATTCCTTAAATTCACAATTAACCAACTAGCATGACTCTAATATCACCACCTCTATATCTCAAAACAATTATCAAGCATCAAATTGATCATAGCATCCAATTTACTTCCTATGATAGTTTTTATTATACCCGACTTGGATGCCCATCATTCTAGGACCAATTTTATAACCATAGCAAGTACCATGCTGTTCTAAAAGACTCTCAAAATAATATAAGTGAAGCATGATAGATCAACAATTTCTACAAAATAAAGCCACCGTCGTGCTCTAAAAAGTATAAGTGAAGCACATAGAGTATTCTAATAAATTCCAAATCATGTGTGTCTCTCCCAAAATGTGTGTACAGCAAGGATGATTGTGGTAAACTCAAAAGCAAAGACTCATATCATACAAGATGCTCCAAGCAAAACACATATCATGTGGTGAATAAAAATATAGCTCCAAGTAAAGTTACCGATAGACGAAGACGAAAGAGGGGATGCCTTCCGGAGCATCCCCAAGCTTAGGCTTTTGGTTGTCCTTGGGTTATCTTGGGGTGCCATGGTCATCCCCAAGCTTAGGCTCTTGCCACTCCTTATTCCATAGTCCATCAAATCCTTACCCAAAACTTGAAAACTTCACAACACAAAACTCAACAGGAAATCTCATGAGCTCCGTTAGTGCAAGAAAGAAAAACCACCACATAAGTTACTGTAATTAACTCATTATTTATTTATATTGTTGTTAAACCTACTGTATTCCAACTTCTCTACGGTTCATACCCCCGATACTAGCCATAGATGCATCAAAATAAGCAAACAGCACACAAAAAACAGAATTTGTCAAAAACAGAATAGTCTGTAGCAATCTGTAACTTTCGAATACTTCTGGAACTCTAAAACTCCTACCACAATAGTAAGTCCTAGGAAATTTGTCTATTGATCTACTTCAAAAAGAATCAACTAAAAATTAAGTTTCTGTGGTTTATTAAAATTATTCTCGTGCGCGCTAAAGTTTCTGTTTTTCAGCAGAATCAAATTAACTATCACCCAAGATGATCCTATAGGTTCTACTTGGCACAAACAATAATTAAAACATAAGACCACATCTAAAAAGAATCTAGATGATTTATTTATTACTAAACAGAAGCAAAAAATCAAGGAACAAAAATAAAATTGGGTTGCCTCCCAACCAGCGCTATCGTTTAACGCCCCTAGCTAGGCATAAAAGCGAGAATAGATCTAAGTATTGCCATCTTTGGTATTCAATTCTTCAATAGAGCACTTGTAACCCTTAGGAGTTTCTTTCTTTTTAGCAATGATTAAACTCCTAGGCAAGAAATCAAGAAATTCATTTGTAGCAAAAGGTTTATTAATGATAACGAGAAAATTGGGATGAACACTTATTGATTTGAGATCCGCATTTTCCTAACTAGAAGATTCACCCTTATTTTTTAGGAACATACATAAATTTGGCAATTTTGGTAGGGGGAGTTGGAGTATTTTTAACGGATGAAAAGGCATAGCCTAAGTTGGTAATAATATCCTCAAGTTTACCGATTCTTGTAGGATCAGGATCTATTCTTTCGTTAACTATAGGTTCTTTCTCTTTAAAAAAATTCAAAGTAACTCCAACCCTAGATCCATACTGGGTAATTTGGTTGTGGATATTTTTATCCAAATTTTCAATTAACTCAACAGCGGCAACATTATTTTCAATAATTTCAAGCCTTTGCATCACATGTTCCAAAGTTAAAATAGTTCCATTAACCAAAAGAGGGGGTGGACCAAACAAATCTAACATAGCATTATAAGCATCAAAAGTATGGTTGCCCAAGAAATTCTCTCCAGTAATGGTATCAAGGATATATCTATTCCAAGGAGTAATGCCTACATAAAAATTGTGAAGAAGAACGGAAGTAGATTGCTTCCTAGTAGATCTATTTTGAGCATTGCAAATTCTATGCCAAGCATCTTTTAGATTTTCTCCTTCCCTTTGTTTAAAATTAAGAACTTCATGATCGGGAGTACTAACGATGATAGGAGGACTAGCCATAATGACGAAATAAATGAACTAACACATGAGCACACCAGAGGCAAGCGAAAAAGAGAGGCGAACAAAAAAGAGAGGGCGAAAAAACCGGCAAGGGTGAAGTGGGGGAGAGGAAAACAAGAGGCAAATGGCAAATAATGTAATGTGAGGGAGATGAGTTTGTGATGGGTACTTGGTATGTCTTGACTTGAGCGAAGTCCTCCCAGGCAACGGCGCCAGAAATCCTTCTTGCTACCTCTTGAGCACTGCGTTGGTTTTCCCTTGAAGAGGAAAGGGTGATGCAGCAAAGTAGCGTAAGTGTTTCCCTCAGTTTTGGGAACCAAGGTATCAATCCAGTAGGAGGCTCCTCACAAGTCCCTCGTACCTACACAAACAAACAAGAACCTCGCAATCAATGCGATAAAGGGGTTGTCAATCCCTTCACGACCACTTGCGAAAGTGAGATCTGATAGAGATAATAAGATAAGATAAATATTTTTGGTATTTTTATAATATAGATTGAAAAGTAAAGATTGCAAAATAAAGTAGATCGGAAACTTATATGATAAAAGATAGACCCGGGGGCCATAGGTTTCAGTAGTGGCTTCTCTCAAGATAGCATAAGTATTACGGTGGGTGAACAAATTACTGTCGGGCAATTGATAGAAAAGTGCATAGTTATGAGATTATCTAGGCATGATCATGTATATAGGCATCACGTCCGCAACAAGTAGACCGACTCATGCCTACATCTACTACTATTACTCCACACATCGACCGCTATCCAGCATGCATCTAGAGTATTAAGTTCATAAGAACAGAGTGACGCATTAAGAAAATGACATGATGTAGAGAGATAAACTCAAGCAATATGATATAAACCCCATCTTTTTATCCTCGATGGCAACAATACAATACGTGCCTTGCTGCCCCTACTGTCACTTGGAAAGGACACCGCAAGATTGAACCCAAATCTAAGCACTTCTCCCATTGCAAAAAATATCAATCTAGTAGGCCAAACCAAACTGATAATTCGAAGAGACTTGCAAAGATAACCAATCATACATAAAAAAATTCAGAGGAGATTCAAATATTCTCATAGATAAACTTGATCATAAACCCACAATTCATCGGATCTCGACAAACACACCGCAAAAAGAGTTACATCGAATAGATCTCCAAGAAGATCGAGGAGAACTTGGTATTGAGATTCAATGAGAGAGAAGAATCCATCTAGCTATTAACTATGGACCCGAAGGTCTGTGGTAAACTACTCACAACTCATCGGAGAGGCTATGGTGTTGATGTATAAGCCCTCCATGGTCGATTCCCCCTCCGGCGAAGCGCCGGCGAAGGCTCCAAGATGGGATCTCGCGGATACAGAAGGTTGTGGCGGTGGAAATAGGTTTTTGTGGTGCTCCTGGATGTTTTCAGGGTATGGAGGTATATATAGGCGAATGAGGTCGGTCAGGGAAGCCTCGAGGGGCCCACAAGGGTGGGGGTCGTGCGCACCCCCTAGGGCGCGCCCTCCTGCCTCGTGGCCACCTCGGTTGCTTCTTGACGTCCACTCCAAGTCTCATGGATTGCGTTTGTTCCAAAAAGATCGCTCCCGAAGGTTTCATTCCATTTGGACTCTGTTTGATATTCCTTTTCTTTGAAACACTGAAATAGGCAAAAAAAACAACAATTTGGGCTGGGCCTCCGGTTAGTAGGTTAGTCCCAGAAATGATATAAAAGTGTAAAGTAAAGACCATAAACATCCAAAACGGGCAATATAATAGCATAGAGCAATCAAAAATTATAGATACGTTGGAGACGTATCACCCGCCGCCACCATCTACCCTCCGAGATTTGCTTTCACGCCGCCTACAGCCATCTCTACCGCAGCACCGTCAAATTCTTGGCAGATGCATACACGGCGCCGCACCAGAGGCGGTACTCTTTCCTATCTGCTCAACTTATTTATCACAGCAAGAAAATAGATCGCCACTACTTTACTCTGATTTCTTGTCCATCACTTACTTGCTAGTTGAAAGCAAATTAATATTGGTTGCGAAGTTGCCTTTGTCCGGTTTGCACGTTCAGATTCGCCATGGCACGCTCAACACTATACTCCCAATTCTTATGGTTTTCCCCTCTTATATTCCACACTAGTTAAATCATAGTAGACTAAATTTGAAAATTGGGTCAGTCGATTTTTTAGAGCTCGTCGGAGTTCGCCGGTGTGAAGGAAGGGGCTCGGGTGGGGACGATGGTTGTGGGGGGCGGTAGTGGGGCCTTGTCGAATGAAGAAAACTCGACGCGGGTGGGGGCAGGGGTGCGGGGTGGGGGTGGCAGAGGAACACAGGCGGTGGGGGCCAATGGTCCGGTCGGCGGCCTGTGCGGTGTTAAGAATCAGGGACGAGGAAGAAGAAGGGTTAGGAGACGTAGGATCTTCATCCAACCGCCTAAAATGGTCGACTGGCCCAAATGACAAAAGTCACGTGACTTGCATGCGGACATGCCTTTATATTCAGTACGATCATCGTACCTGCTTAGCACTGCTCCTGAATCCATCAAGCTAAACAACGTGCCACTCATAATTCCAAACTTGTTGCTCAAATACGAATCTGATATGATGCTTATATTAGTAAAATAGATAACGTTTAATTGGTTAGCTAATGTTCCTACTGTACTTTTGAAAAGAACGTGCACCACATATAGAGGGACAACACGGAGTTGCATTCTTAATGCGCTTTGGTTCATCATGTGTGGGCACTGCGCAACGAACATTTTATTATCCAAAATCTCCTTGCTCTTCTTTAGCATGTTCTTCTTCCGTTCTTCTTTAATAAGTACTCTCTCCGTTCCTAAATACAAGTCTTTGCATAGATTCCACCATGGACTACATATGGAGCAAAATGAGTGAGTCTACACTCTAAAATGTATCTAGATACATCTGTATGTGATCCATAGTGGAAATCTCTACAAAGACTTATATTTTGGAACGGAGAGAGTATGATAGTAGTACAGTATGTTCCTTGTAGTGAAGATGAGGAGGGACATTTGCAGTGTAGAGGTCTATACGGTCGGTTGTGATGAACACTTTGAACTCTTCGGGCCTCTTTGATTCATAGGATTTGTAAACATAGGAATAGGATTTGTAGTGGCCTGCCCACTTGAATCCTATAAGAATACCAAGGAAATGCGGGGAGCTGTGTCGCCTTTCTGAGTTACATTGATATTAACAGTACCTCACCTTCAGTTGAAGAGAGCTGGTATCCGAAGCCTTTCTAGCCGTACCGGCAGTACTAGCACATATATTCCAGCAAGTTCCACTTTGCTGATTTTACTCTGATGCTAAAGGTTTTTCCGTTATATCTACACTATGATCTGTGTAGCTACTTTCTGTCACACTAGCAGCAGTCCACTCTTGAAACTAAACACTACAATGACTTACAAAATTGGCACCAAGGCGTTGAGTGCCATTCTGGATGCAATGAAACTCATACGCTCCGCACCTGTTGACCCTTGTTCAGAACATGATCCTAATGACTCTTGTTCAAAATTGCCACATATAGAGAGACATCATGGAATTGCATTTCTTTGGGCGCTGTGATTCATCATGAGTGGGCAACCAACATTGTAAGAAATGAAGCGGAACCTCAAGAATATGCTTCCTCTTCTGTTCTTTAATATGTACCTCTTTTGTTATTCTATATTTAGTACGTACAATATGTTCATTGTTAGGAAGGGGAGCAGGGACATTTGCAGTCAACAGCTGATAGAGTTGGCATGTACGTGATCGATAGGCTTTCAATTAATAGCGGCAATACAACACCGTATTTTCAAGCCAGTTCCACTTTCTCGATTTATATATCGTGGCTATGGTGTACCCCTTTGATGTACACTATGATCTTCCTAGTTGTTGTGTGCTCTTGTTATCATGGTTTGGCAATAAACTCTCTATACAGTATATTATGAACCTATCATCTGCCAACTATCCTTACTTCGGGAGCCTATTTTTTTGTCCACTTGTGCCAGATTATATTAATGCACGCACCATATTACAGCACACATGAGCTCTCTCATCAGAATCCAGTGATAGCACACAAGTGTTTACAGGGGCGCCCCTATATTAGAATATCCTCTTCAGTACCATCAATGTTGTTAGGGACTACATGCATATATTCCCATCATGGGAAGATTATAGTGAAGACAAACACCATTTTCACATCTTCATGTCCCACTTACGTGTAAGTGCTATTATTCTTGGTGATTATTTTCCCGTTTTCTGCTGATTGAACACATCAATGATTTACATTACATTGTTGTAAGTAGGCTAGGGTCAATCTGGATAGTCATGACGAGCAAAGCTTGCTTGCGCTTTTCAAGGAAGCATTGCAGCAGTATTGGTGTTACCTGAGGAAATCACACTTTGATGGCAAGTTTATAAACGAATTTCCGGTGAAGTCTCCTGTGCTAAATTTAGAAGACATTGAATGGAAAAACCTTGTTATGCACTAGTCTCATTCCCAGGATGAGGTATTGTCTATGATATCGCATGACAATTTGAACTTCTACTTTCCCGCATGTGCCTTACGGATCTTTTTTGCAGGAAATCTGATCGAAGAAGAATTCCGGTTTGAAAAGAACGACAGGATATCGCAAATATGTTGCCCGCTGCTTTGGTCTTGTTAGTACCTGTTGTCCTGTATCACTATACTTGCATACATACCCGGTTCATTATGTGACAGTAGTATGCCTGATAGCTTGCTTATCAATTGTTCGCTCCTAATTATCTGATATGTACGAATGGTTACATTAGTGTAAAATATATCCAATGCCAATGAATTTTTTTAGCTCTGCATTGTTCTTGTAAGTACCTGATGTCCTTTATCAGTGTACTTATATTGACAGTTAGTTGTTCATGTACCATCACTCTGCAGCTTATTTTCCTTTGCCCTCCATTTTCTACACATTAGATCTATATTTACTCTTACCATAAGGTTGGATAACACCAAGAAGTTTACCTCTACATTGCTACCGTTTGCGTGTATCGCTGTACTTACATTTATAGCTACTTGGTTATGTAGCATCACTCTTCATCTTATCTTAAATATTCTCCATTTTTTCTCAAATTATCACATCTATATTTACTCTTAACAAAATGTAGAATAAAGGCAATGCTTATGAAGAAGATTCTGTTGTAAACTTCTTGAATTGCCCCCCCACCCATCAGCATGGCCAAGGGATTTATAGAGCCTGTCTTCACCAATAATGTAAGTTTGTCCTTCTCAAGCCTTCAAACTATGTTGTGTATATTTGGTTAGGCATGACTGCAACAGCTATTTATTTTTGGTGTTTGCATCAAATTGAATGTTTAAAGTTTATTATGTAGTTCATAAAAAAAGTTTGTCCTTCTCAATTTAAGTTTTCAGTTGTACAACCAAGTTCCTTCTTCATACCATGTAAATTAAACTATACAGAGCAAGTGATCTTCTTTTGCACTTCATGTATGCTTCTATTCTTGATCCGCAATCCAGTGGTGTGGTGAACCTACCCACTACAGCACAATGTCATATTCTACAATGTCTTAACTATGAACAATCTCATATCATTCTACTATTATTTAAACCATCTCTTTTGACAATCTGAAATGGGATAAATAGACAGCACACTAACCATTGATACTTATGAGTTCTTGATCTGTAATCCAGTGGTGTCATGAAGCTGCCAACTCCTTCACAATGTCATTTCCTGCCATGTCTTGACCTGAACAATAGCATATTGTGTTAATGCTATTTTAAACAGTGTCACTTTATTCGTTAGTAAGAAATGTGATGAATTTTCAGCACTGATACTTATATGTGCAAAACCTATCATCTGTCTGCTTGTTTATCTTTCAGAGTGAGGAGCATATAAGTGTCAAACAAGCGCAGTCTCATCAGCTTGCTCAGCTGCTTGTGCTTCAGCTCCTGAGCAGGGCTAACCTTTCTTGAACTCTATTGAAGTGTTGTCAGTTTTGTATATTATTTTGTCGGCGTGCTTATTTGCATTGGTGGGGATCTTTGATGCCAAGTGTATGTAATCTGCTGTCTACTTGTGCTTTATTATCATAGTGGCAAATTTTGATGCCCAATGGATGTAATATGCCATAATTCCTTTATTGTATAGTCTAGGTTTTTTCTTATTCACGATGCTGCAGTTATTTTACTGTATATATATCCTGTCTTCGCAGTAAACCGGCCAAACTATAAAATTACGGTACACAATCGGGCCGTCATGCAAATCACTATGTATGATCCGCATCATTGGCCCCGTCATCTTGGTCCGTTAACATGCCTAAATGTAAACTGGCCCACTAGTAGATTCGGGCCTTTAATAGGCCAAGAAAATTGCCGGCCCTATTTTCGCAAGAAAACTCAATGGGCTTTTAGGAGGTTGAAAAGTACGTTGGGCCTGAAACATGCCGAACAGCTCACGGGACGGCAGCAGGCCGAAATAGACCCTGGCCCATGATTGTGCCAATCAAACCACGGGCTTGTAATAGGCCAAAATTGTCTCTGTCCTTGTTTGGCCCAATCAGATTATCGGCTGTGAGCAGGCCGGATGCAAACCGGGCCGTAGTTAGGCCCAACTATATGACGGGCTTTTAACAAGCCGAAATAAATATAGGGCCGAAATGTTAAACGGGCCTTTAATAGGTCGAAACTAATATCTGGCTGAATTATTGGATGGGCCTTTATCAAGTGGGCCCAAAAGCATAGCATCTAGTTGATGGGCCGAATCTGATATGGGCCATAATTTAGCCCAAAGCCTCTTAAAGGGCCAGACCTGATCTGGGCCGTAATTTGGCCCAGAACGTGGCAGGCTTTTAACGGGCCGGATCTCATATGTGCCTTTATTAGGCCCAAAACATGGCAGGTTGTTAATGGACCAGATTAAATATGGGCCAACATTTGGCCCAAAACATGGCAGCCTGTTAATGGGTCGGCCTACTAGTGTCATCAAAATCTTGTGGGCCTTCAGCTGGGCCGACCCATTATGGTCAGCGAAATCTCGTGGGCCTTTAGCTAGGCCGGCCCATTATGGCCCGCAAAATCTTGTGGGCCTTTAGCTGGGCCAGCCCATTATGGACCACAAAATCTTGTGGGCCTTTAGTTGGGCCGGCCCATTTAAACTTTATGGGCCACTTTTGGGCCGGTCTACATGTCAACGTATCATAGGCGCATCTCGCCCATTGGATGAGTGACACCTGTGCGAACGCGGAGCTGACACGTGTTTCCTCCAGCCAATGATGATTTTACACGTGGAAAATCCCCATTGGTCCGGTCTGTTAACGGGTTATCGGATCCAAAACCGGACCTGATAGCTTAACAACGTTCCGTTACGGTGGATGCCACGTGTCGGTCACCCTTGACGAAAGCACTTCTATGACGCGCGATTTATCATCATGGAAGTGGACACTTCTGTGATGATAATTTTGGTAATGTCATGGAACACTTCTACGACAGCACAGGTCTGACTATCTTGATTCTGTCATAAAATCGTCATGGATGTACATGCATGACAGAAAACGTGACCTACTGTGACAAACATGTATCATCACGGAAGTGTACTTTTTTGTAGTGAAGGTGGAAGGTCATACAGGGTCGAACCGTACTATAGACCCGTTCGTATTGTGCCTCCATTGATGCCCAAGGTATTTTGAATGCGTAGTGATGCATGCGCAGTATGAATTCTATGATTGTGCGCGGCGATCGATGAAGGCGAAACTGCTAGTCTAGCCCTAGAAGTACCAAGCCGTCAGCTTGCTGAACTGACCGGGATTTTTTAGCAAAGTCTGGCGGCTTAATGGTCGATGAGGTGTGCGGCTTGAGGGGGCGCTCTGTACTTCGGCTGCGAGGGACGCAGTGTGCTCCTCGGTGCGGAGGGAGCATTCCATATTTTTGTTGACCGTTATGACGTCGCGTGGACCGGGCATCTTGAGCTTTAAGTAGGCATAGTGCGGCACCGCGTTGAATCGAGCAAAAGCGGTCCATCCAAGCAGTGCGTGATAGCCACTTCGGAAGTGTACGATATCGAAGATCAAGTATTCAATTCAGAAGTTGTCGGGCGAGCCGAAGACAACTTCCAATGCTATTGAGCTCGAGCAACGGGCCTCTACGCCAGGTATCACTCCTTTAAAGGTAGTTTTAGTGGGCTTGATTCTTGATGGATCAATACCCATTTTGCAGACGGTGTCCTAATACAACAGGTTAAGGCTACTGCCATTGTCCATGAGGAATCGCGTGAGATGGAATCCGTTGATGATTGGGCCAAGGACCAAAGCTGCCAATCCTCCGTGATGGATACTAGTCGAGTGGTCCTTTCTATTGAAGGTGATCGGGCAAGCCGATAATGGGTTGAATTTTGGGGTGACCGCTCTACGGCGTAGACGTCCCTTAATGCGCACTTGCGCTCCCATTTGGGGATGTGGGTGACATAGATCATATTCACTGTTCTGACCTCTGGGGAAATTGCTTCTGCCCCCCAGTATTTGGTGGGCAAGGCTCTTCATCGTCGTCCTCACTTGGCGGCCTTTTCCCCTTGTGTTCGGCGTTGAGCTTGCCAGCCTGTTTAAAGACCCAGCAGTTTCTGTTGGTGTGATTGGCAGGTTTATTGGGAGTGCCATGAATCTGGCAAGGCTGATCAAGCATTCTGTCCAAACTGGATGGACCGTCTTTATTTCCTTTGAATGGCTTCTTCCACTGCTCGGATTTGGAGCCACTGAATCCGGCGTTGACCGCCGTGTCTTCGGTATTGTTTCGACGCTTGTGCTTGTTGCGTGGTGGCTTGCCATTTCCGTCCCTGGCTTCAGAGGTGCCTAGGTCATTGGTGCTATTGCTTCTACGATCTAGCCAGCTATCTTCCCCCACGCAAAAGCGGGTCATATGTGCGGTGAGGGCTGCCATGGACTTCGACTTCTCTTGGCCGAGGTGTCGAGCGAGCCACTCATCTTGGACGCTGTGTTTGAAGGCCGCGAGGGCTTCTGTGTCCGGACAATCCACAATCTGGTTCTTTTTAATTAAGAACTTGGTCCAGTGCTTCCGGGTTGATTCGGCGGGTTGCTGGATTATGTGACTAAGGTCATCGGCGTCTGGGGGCCGAACATAGGTTCCTTGGAAGTTGTCTCTGAAGGCGTCCTCCAAGTCTTCCCAGCTTCCAATAGAGTTTTCTAGGAGGCTGTTCAGCCAATGTTGTGCTTGTCCCTTGAGTTTTAGGGGTAGGTACTTGATGGCATGTAAGTCATCACTGCGAGCCATGTGAATGTGGAGAAGAAAGTCTTCAATCCACACTGTGGGATCTGTTGTGCCATCATATGATTCAATGTTCACAGGTTTAAACCCTTCTGGGAACTGGTGCTCCATTACCTCATCGGTGAAGCATAGGGGGTGCACGGTTCCTCCGTATCGGGCGACGTCACGACACAGTTCGGATGGAGTCCGTATGCGGTTTTCGACCCGGGTGAGGTTGTGTTTATCGCGCCAGGCCTGATGGCCATCTTCTCGTGTTGGCGCATGCCCCCGTGATCCGTAAATTGATCTAGTATGACTGGCTCTATTGTCCAGGTCATGTGGCAGGTCATGCGTGTACCCTGCGGTGGATGTTTCTCTGCCTCTCGGACGAGGTGTGATAACCCACAAGTATAGGGGATCAATTGTAGCCTCTTTCGATAAGTAAGAGTGTCGAACCCAACAAGGAGCTAAAGGTACAACAAATGTTACCTCAAGTTCTATCGACCACCGATACAACTCTATGCACGCTTAACATTTGCTTGACCTAAAACAAGTATGAAACTAGAAGGACTTTGCAGGTGTGATAGGATAGGTTTGCAAGATAATAAAGATCACATAAATAAAATCTAGGGGTTGTTTAGATGAAGACACAACTATGTTATTTTTAGTAGAGAGCTTTCGTCATGAGAAAGTTATTTGTCCCTAGGCAATCGATAACTAGACTGGTAATCACTATTGTAATTTTATTTGGGGAGAGGCATAAGCTAACATACTTTATCTTCTTGGATCATATGCACTTATGATTGGAACTCTAGCAAGCATCCGCAACTACTAAAGATCATTAAGATAAAACCCAACCATAGCATTAAAGCATCAAGTCCTCTTTATCCCATACGCAACAACCCCCTTACTCGGGTTTATGCTTCTGTCACTCAAGCAACCCACTATAAGCGAATCATGAACGTATTGCAACACCCTACAGCAGGAGTCCCTCACGCTTGCGCGACAGGGAGAGCACCATAGGACAGGACCAATAATAAAGCATGCCACTCAAACCAATCACGGTAATCAATTAACCCATAGGACAAAACGGATCTACTCAAACATCATAGGATAGCCATACATCATTGGGAAGTAATATATAGAGTTGAGCACCATGTGTAAGTAGAGATTACAGTGGGTAAAAGAGGGGTTACACCACTGCATAGAGGGGGGGAGAGTTGGTGATGAGGGAGGTGAAGTTGTTGGTGTAGATCACGATGATGATGATGGCCCCGGCGGTGTTCCGACGCCACCGGAAGCGAGGGGGGGAGAGCCCCCCTCTTCCTTCTTCTTCTTCCTTGACCTTCTCCCTAGATGGGAGAAGGGTTTACACTTTGGTCCATGGTCTCCATAGCATGGGAGGGGTGAGAGCCCCTCCGAGATTGGATCTGTCTCTCTATCTCTCTCTGTTTCAGCGTTCTGGGATTCTGCCCTTTCACCATTTCTTATATATCCGGAGATCCTTAACTCCGATTGGATTGAAACCTTCAACAAGATTATTTTCAGAAAAATAGCTTTCTTGCGGCCAAATAAGAGAAGCAGCCGCCTTACGGGGTATCCACGAGGGTCAGGGGCGCGCCCCTTGCCTCGTACCCCCCTCGGGCACCGTCTCACATTGATTATTCTTCTTCCCAAATATCACAAATATCCAAAAACATTCTTCGTCCATTTTTATCCCGTTTGGACTCCATTTGATATGGGTTTTCGGCGAAACATAAAACATGCAACAAACAGGAGCTGGGACTGGGCATTGGATCAATATGTTGGTCCCAAAAATAATATAAAAAGTTGCCAAAAGTATATGAAAGTTGTAGAATATTGGCATAGAACAATAAAAAATTATAGATACGACAGAGACGTATCAGCATCCCAAGCTTAATTCCTGCTCGTCCTCAAGTAGGTAAATGATAAAAAAGATAATTTTTGATGTGGAATGCTACCTAGCATAATCTTGATAATGTAATCTAATCATGGCATGAATATTAAGACATGAGTGATTCAAAGCAATAGTCTATGATTTAACATTAAGACGATAATACTTCAAGCGTACTAATAAAGCAATCATGTCTTTTCAAAACAACAAGGCCAAACAAAGTTATCCCTACAAAATCATATAGTCTGGCTATGCTCCATGTTCACCACACAAAGTATTTAAATCATGCACAACCCCGGTTTTAGCCAATCAATTGTTTCATACTTTAGTATTCTCAAACTTTTTCAACTTTCACGCAATACATGAGCGTGAGCCATGGATATAGCACTATAGTGGAATATAATGATGGTGGAGGTTGTGTGGAGAAGACAAAAAAGAGTAAGTCTCACATCGAAGCTGCTAATCAACGAGCTATGGAGATGCCCATCAATTGATGTCAATGTGAGGAGTAGGGATTGCCATGCAACGGATGCACTAAGAGCTATAAGTGTATGAAAGCTCAAACTGGAAACTAAGTGGGTGTGCATCCAACTTGCTTGCTCATGAAGACCTCAGGCATTTGAGGATGCCCATCATCGGAATATACAAGCCAAGTTCCATAATGAAAATTCCCACTAGTATATGAAAGTGATAATTAAGAGACTCTCTATATGAAGAACATGGTGCTACTCTGAAGCACAAGTGTGGAAAAAGGATAGTAACATTGTCCCCTTTTTTGCGGGCTTCTTTGAACCCCTTTTTTATTTAGGATTCTTTGGCCTCTTTTTTTGGGACAATGCTCTAATAATGATGATCATCACACTTTATTTACTTACAACTCAATATTACAACTCGATATCTTGATAACCCACAAGTATAGGGGATCGCAACAGTTTTCGATAAGTAAGAGTGTCGAACCCAACGAGGAGCTAAAGGTAGAACAAATATTCCCTCAAGTTCTATCCACCACTGATACAACTCTACGCACGCTTGATGTTCGCTTTACCTAGAACAATTATGAAACTAGGACTTTGTAGGTGTGATAGGATAGGTTTGCAAGATAATAAAGAACACGTAAATAAAAAGTAGGGGCTGTTTAGATAAAGAAGCAATAAAGTAAATATTAATAGAGAGCTTTTTCTTACGAGAAACTTATTTGTCCCTAGGCAATCGATAACTTAGACCGGTAATCACTATTGCAATTCTATTTGAGGGGGAGGCATAAGCTAACATACTTTCTCTTCCTGGATCATATGCACTTATGATAGGAACTCTAGCAAGCATCTGCAACTACTAAAGATTCATTAAGGTAAAACCTAACCATAGCATTAAAGCATCAAGTCCCCTTTATCCCATACGCAAACAACCTACTTACTCGGGTTTGTGCTTCTGTCACTCACGCCACCCACCATAAGAAAATCATGAACATATTGCAAACCCTACAGCAGGGATCCCTCATGCTTGCGCGACACGGAGAGCACCATAGGACAGCACCAATAATAAAACATGCAACTCAAACCAATCACGATCATCAATTGACCCATAGGACAAAACGGATCTACTCAAACATCATAAGATAGCCATACATCATTGGGAAATAATATATAGCGTTGAGCACCATGTTTATGTAGAGATTACAGCGGGTAAGAGAGAGGTTACACCGCTGCATAGAGGGGGGAAGAGTTGGTGATGAAGGCGGTGAAGTTGTTAGTGAAGATCGCGGTGATGATGATGGCCCCCGGTGGCTTTCCGGCGCCACCGGAAGCAAGGGGGAGAGAGCCCCCCTTCTTCTTCTTCTTCTTCCTTGACCTTCTCCCTAGATGGGAGAAGGGTTTCCCCTCTGGTCCTTGGCTCCCATGGTGTGGGAGGGGCGAGAGCTCCTCCGAGATTGGATCTATCTCTCTGTCTCTCTCTGTTTCTGCGTTCTGGGATTCTGCCCTGGCACTGTTTCTTTTATATCCGGAGATCCGTAACTCCGATTGGATTCAAACCTTCGCCCAGATCTTTTTCCAAAAATTAGCTTTCTTGCGACCAAAGAAGGGCATCAACTTCCTTACGAGGGGCCCAGGAGGGTGGGGGCGCACCCACTTGGAGTGGGCATGGGCCCCTGTCTCGTGGCCACCTCGGGCACCGTCTCGCGTTGATTTTACTTCCCAAAAATCACAAATATTCCAAAATAATTCTCTGTTCGTTTTTAGCCTGTTTGGACTCCGTTTGATATGGGGTTTCTGCGAAACATAAAACATGCAACAGACAGGAACTGGCACTGGGCACTAGATCAATATGTTAGTCCCAAAAATAATATAAAAAGTTGCCAAAAGTATATGAAAGTTGAATAATATTGGCATGGAACAATCAAAAATTATAGATACGATGGAGACGTATCAGCATCCCCAAGCTTAATTCCTGCTCGTCCTCGAGTAGGTAAATGATAAAAAAGATATTTTTTGATGTGGAATGCTACCTAGCATAATCTTGATCATATATCTAATCATGGCATGAATATTAAGACACGAGTGATTCAAAGCAATAGTCTATCATTTGACATAAAAACAATAATACTTCGAGCGTACCAATAAAGCAATCATGTCTTTCCAAAACAACATGACCAAAGAAAGTTATCCCTACAAAATCATATACTCTGGCTGTTGCTCTATCTTCATCACACAAAGCCAAGCAATTGTTTCATACTTTAGTAATCTCAAACATTTTCAACTTTCATGCAATACATGAGCGTGAGCCATGGACATAGCACCATAGGTGGAATAGAATATGATGGTGGGGGTTATGTGGAGAAGACAAAAAAGGAGAAAGTCTCACATCGACTAGGTGTATCAATGAGCTATGGAGATGCCTATCAATAGATATCAATGTGAGTGAGTAGGGATGGCCATGCAACGGATGCACTAGAGCTATAAGTGTATGAAAGCTCAAACTGAAAACTAAGTGGGTGTGCATCCAACTTGCTTGCTGATGAAGACCTCGGGCATTTGAGGAAGCCCATCATCAGAATATACAAGCCAAGTTCTATAATGAAAATCCCCACTAGTATATGAAAGTGAAAGCATAGGATACTCTCTCTATGAAGAACATGGTGCTACTCTGAAGCACAAGAGTGGTAAAAGTATAGTAACATTGCCCCTTCTCTCATTTTTTTTATTTTCTCTTTTTTTTTGAATAGGCTTCTTTGGCCTCTCCATTTTTTTATTTAGGCTTCGTTGGCCTCTCTCTTTTTTTATTAAGTCTGGAGTCTCATCTTGACTTGTGGGGGAATCATAGTCTCCATCATCCTTTCCTCACTGGGGCAATGCTCTAATAATGATGATCATCACACTTTTATTTACTTAGAACTCAATATTACAACTCGATATCTAGAACAAAGATATGACTCTATATGAATGCCTCCGGCTGTGTACCGGGATGTGCAATGATCTAGCATAGCAATGACATCAAAAAACGGACAAGCCATGAAAAGATCATGCTAGCTATCTTACGATCATGCAAGGCAATATGACAATGAATGCTCAAGTCGTGTATATGATGATGATGGAAGTTGCATGGCAATATATCTCGGAATGGCTATGGAAATGCCATGATATGTAGGTATGGTGGCTGTTTTGAGGAAGGTATATGGTGGGTGTATGGTACCGGCGAAAGTTGCGCGGCACAAGAGAGTCTAGCAATGGTGGAAGGGTGAGAGTGCGTATAATCCATGGACTCAACATTAGTCATAAAGAACTCATATACTTATTGCAAAAATCTACAAGCCATTGAAAACAAAGTACTACGCGCATGCTGCTAGGGGGATAGATTGGTAGGAAAAGACCATCGCTCGTCCCCGACCACCACTCATAAGGAAGACATTCAATAAATAAAATTGTGCTCCAACTTCATCACAAAGCGGTTCACCATACATGCATGCTACGGGAATCACAAACCTCAACACAAGTATTTCTACTAATCCACAGTCGCCCACTAGCATGACTCTAATATCACCACCTTTATATCACAAATTTTTTGCAAGGAATCAAACATATCATATTCAGTGATCCACAAGTTTATGTAGGATTTTATGACTAACCATGTGATTGACCAATTCTTGTCATCTCTCTAAATAGATATAAGTGAAGCAAGAGAGTTTAATTATTTCTACAAAAGATATGCCCACGCTCTAAC
Organism: Triticum aestivum; assembly: GCF_018294505.1. Taxonomy (NCBI): domain Eukaryota; kingdom Viridiplantae; phylum Streptophyta; class Magnoliopsida; order Poales; family Poaceae; genus Triticum; species Triticum aestivum. Next base: position 247,077,967 of record NC_057801.1, read on the forward strand.
AAATATAACTGAAGCAAAAGAGCATTCTACAAATGGCGGTTTTCTATGTGAAGAGAAACAGGCAATCCAAACTTCAAATGATATAAGTGAAGAACATGAAGCATTCTATAAAGCCATACTCAAAACATTTAAGTGAAGTGCAATAAGCATTCTATTAATCAATCAAGGACTATCTCATACCAGCATGGTTCATAGAAGAAAAGTAAAAACTAAATGCAAAAGACGCTCCAAGACTTGCACATATGGCATGAACGAAACGAATCCCAAAACATACCGATACTTGTGGAAGAAAGACGGGATGCCTTCCGGGGCATCCCCAAGCTTAGACGCTTGAGTCTCCTTGAATATTTACTTGGAGTGCCTCGGGCATCCCTAAGCTTGAGCTCTTTCCTCTCTTCCTTTTCCTCATATCGAGACCTCCTCGATCAAACACTTCATCCACACAAAACTTCAACAGAAAAACTCGGTAAGATTCGTTAGTATAATAAAGCAAATCACTACTCTAAGTACTGTTGCAAACCAATTCATATTTTATTTTCGCATTGGTTCTACTGTAATATAGCTTTTCATGGCTTAACCCACTGATAGAAATTGATAGTTTCATCAAAACAAGCAAACTATGCATCAAAAACAGAATCTGTCAAAAACAGAACAGTCTGTAGAAATCTGAAAATTAACCATACTTATGGTACCCCAAAAATTCTACCAAAATTAGGAAAAAATAAAACTTTGTTCAGAAAGATAGTGCAAAAAGAATCATAACCATTTGACGTTCCATTTAAAAATTTAAAATCGCACACTACAGCCAAAGTTTCTGTTCTGCACCGTACAAACCAACAAGTGTTGTAAACATCCTAAAGGCAAACCTTGGCACATTATTTTTATAATACAATGGAATTGTACAAGGGGATATTTATTTTTGATGAAAAGTTTCTGTAATCAAGATTCACAAAGTTTCTGTGAGCATGAACAAAGTTCAAGGAGCTCTCCCACATCAACAATGCTTGTCTTTCTCACTTTCACTTTCCTTTTTGAAAAGTTTTAGGTTTCCCCTCTTTATTTTTTTGTTTTTAGACTATATTAAAGCACACAATAGAAATAAATGACTCTCTAAAACTTCTGGGTTGTCTCCCTGGCAGCGCTTTCTTTAAAGCCATTAAGCTAGGCATATAGTGCTCAAGTAGCGGATCCACCCGGATTCCAAGGTATATCAAAGCCAATTTTAATTAACAATGATTTTTGATTTACTAGTGAGCACAAAGTAACATATATCATGTAATGACGAAGTCTAACTCTCTTCCTATGCTTTGGCATGTCATAAAATAGCAATTCATGCACACCAAGTAAAGGTCAATGCATAGTATAAACTGTTTCTTGCAATTTTATCATATTGGAAACATAGAGAGGTGGAGATATAGTTCCTCTCTCATAATAACTGCAAGTAGGAGCAGCAAGCACATGCATATTATATCTATCAAAATCATCATGTGCAGTAGTAAAATGCAACCCATCAATATAATCCTTAATAAGCACATACTTCTCCGATATAGTGTAGTCGGGAGAATTCAAAAATATAATAGGACTATCATGCGTGGGTGCAATAGAAACAATTTCATGTTTAACATAAGGAACTATAGCAAGTTCATCTCCATAAGCATAATTCATATTGGCATCTTGGCCACAAGCATAGCAAACATCATCAAAAAGGGATATTTCAAGAGAATCAACGAGATCATAACAATCATCATAGCAATCATCCTTCGGTAAGCACGAAGGGGAATTAAAAAATGTATGAGTTGAAGAGTCACTCTCATTAGAAGGTGGGCACGGGTAGCTAATCCGCTCTTCCTCCTTTTGTTCTTCGCTCTCCTCATCATCTTTTTCATCCAATGAGCTCACAGTTTCATCAATTTCTTCTTCCATAGCTTCCTGCAAAATATTAGTCTCTTCCTAGACAGCGGAGAATTCCACAATATATAGTTTAACATAGGCATTAGGAGCATAATTATCATAAAAATATTCAAGTATGGCAAATTTTTCAGATTTGTGGAGAGTAGCATCATACTTTTCAATCAAACAAGCAATTTCATAAGCACCCTTAAAAGCAACAAATTCTTCAATTTGTTGAAGATCATAGTAATTATAAACACCTTTAGCATATGAAGATACGATTCCATTATCACTAAACTCACATTGGTAGGGAAGGTGTTTCTTAGGGTTTTCAGAACAACAAGTAACATCATAAATTTCACATAAATTCCAAGCATAGTATTGCAAACGATGAATTTGATCCAGTAAAGGTTTCCCTTTTTCAGATATACAGTGTCGCACATAACAAGCATGCTCATCTAAGGATTTGCCTTCAACGAAACTAGTGGGGGTTTCAGCACGAGCACAAAGGGATCGAAGATGATCCAAGTAAAAAGCTTCAGTGGTGTGATAGATTTTGAGTGGTTCTTCAACCATTGGTTCAGTAGGTACAACTTATTCTTTTGGTATTTTGCGTTTCCTACCCATAACTAAAGATTAAAAGAAACTAAAAACAGCAAATAAAAATAACTTAGTGATAAAGCAAACAAGCACACACGAGAATATTCACCCCACACTATGACTCCCCGGCAACGGCGCCAGAAAAGGTCTTGATAACCCATAAGTATAGGGGATCGCAGCAGTTTTCGATAAGTAAGAGTGTCGAACCCAATGAGGAGCTAAAGGTAGAACAAATATTCCCTCAAGTTCTATCGACCACCGATACAACTCTACGCATGATTGATGTTCGCTTTACCTAGAACAAGTATGAAACTAGAAGGACTTTGTAGGTGTGATAGGATAGGTTTGCAAGATAATAAAGAACACGTAAATAAAAAGTAGGGGCTGTTTAGATAAAGAAGCAATAAAGTAAATATTAGTAGAGAGCTTTTTGTTACGAGAAAGTTATTTGTCCCTAGGCAATCGATAACTTAGACCGGTAATCACTATTGCAATTCTATTTGAGGGAGAGGCATAAGCTAACATACTTTCTCTTCCTGGATCATATGCACTTATGATTGGAACTCTAGCAAGCATCCGCAACTACTAAAGATTCATTAAGGTAAAACCCAACCATAGCATTAAAGCATCAAGTCCCCTTTATCCCATACGCAAACAATCTACTTACTCGGGTCTGTGCTTCTGTCACTCACGCCACCCACCATAAGAAAATCAAGAACATATTGCAAACCCTACAACAGGGATCCCTCACGCTTGCGCGACATGGAGAACACCATAGGACAGCACCAATAATAAAACATGCAACTCAAACCAATCACAATCATCAATTAACCCATAGGACAAAACAGATCTACTCAAACATCATAAGATAGCCATACATCATTGGGAAATAATATATAGCATTGAGCACCATGTTTAAGTAGAGATTACAGCGGGTAAGAGAGAGGTTACTGATTTCTACTACACAACCTTCTTCTTGTAGATGCTGTTGGGCCTCCAAGTGCAGAGGTTTGTAGGATAGTAGCAAATTTCCCTCAAGTGCATGACCTAAGGTTTATCAATCCGTGGGAGGCGTAGGATGAAGATGGTCTCTCTCAAACAACCCTGCAACCAAATAACAAAGAGTCTCTTGTGTCCCCAACACACCCAATACAATGGTAAATTGTATAGGTGCACTAGTTCGGTGAAGAGATGGTGATACAAGTGCAATATGGATTGTAGATAAAGGTTTTTGTAATCTGAAATAATAAAAACAGCAAGGTAACTAATGATAAAAGTGAGCACAAACGGTATTGCAATGATAGGAAACAAGGCATATGGTTCATACTTTCACAAGTGCAAGTTCTCTCAACAATAATAACATGGATAGATCATATAACAATCCCTCAACATGCAACAAAGAGTCACTCCAAAGCCACTAATAGCGGAGAACAAATGAAGAGCTCATGGTAGGGTACAAAACCACCTCAAAGTTATTCTTTCGGATTGATCTATTAAAGAGTTCATACTAGAATAACACCTTAAGATACAAATTAACCAAAACCCTAATGTCACCTAGATACGCCATTGTCACCTCAGGTATCCGTGGGCATGATTATACGATATGCATCACACAATCTCAGATTCATCCAACCAACACAAAGTACTTCAAAGAGTGCCCCAAAGTTTTGTCACGCTCAATATGCGATACTATCCTAAAGAGACTCGAAGGTCCCACCAAGGATAGAACCGCATATTCATACGCTTTTGCAAGGTGGATATCATTACATCAACATTACATAATAGATGGGGATACATACAAAATGCATACAATGCCACACGAATACAACATCAACTTACATAAGATCACCATCCGACTACGGATGAAACTCAAACAGAAACTCAAACGACATCCACCCTGCTAGCCTAGGCTGCCGACCTGGAACCTATCCCCTGATCGAAGAAGAAGCAGAAGAAGAACTGCAAAACAAGCAAACATCGCTCTCGCGTCATGATCATCGCATAACATGTAACTGCAACTGTTGTTGTAGTAATCTGTGAGCCACGAGGACTCAGCAATCCCATTACCATGGGTATCAAGACTAGCAAAGCTTAATGGGAAAGGAAGGGTGTCGGTGTCAAAACTGGCGGATCTCGGGTAGGGGGTCCCGAACTGTGCGTCTAGGCGGATGGTAACAGGAGACAAGGGACACGATGTTTTTACCCAGGTTCGGGCCCTCTCGATGGAGGTAAAACCCTACTCCTGCTTGATTGATATTGATGATATAGGTAGTACAAGAGTGGATCTACCACGAGATCAAGGAGGCTAAACCCTAGAAGCTAGCCTATGGTATGATTGTTGTAATGGTTGTTCGTACTACGGACTAAGACCCTCCAGTTTATATAGACACCAGAGAGGGCTAGGGTTACACAGAGTCGGTTACAATGGCAGGAGATCTACATATCCGTATCGCCAAGCTTGCCTTCCACGCCAAGGAAAGTCCCATCCGGACACGGGACGGAGTCTTCAATCTTGTATCTTCATAGTCTTGGAGTCCGGCCGATGATGATAGTCCGGCTATCCGGACACCCCCTAGTCCAGGACTCCCTCAGTAGCCCCCAAACCAGGCTTCAATGACGACAAGTCCAGCGCATATAGTCTTCGGCGTTGCAAGGCGGGTTCTTCTCCAAATTCCATGTGCTTGCCGAATATTGTCCGGCTCCCTTACAAATTTTGCGCTCCTTGGCTTCCACGCCCAATAATGGCCCTCTTCCACGCGTCGCACGAATGCGAAAAGCCAGGGTATCTTTTATGTTTTACCCCCTAGCTGCGCAAATAATCTGCCTATAAGAGAGATAAGAATCCAGATCTAAATCACCCCATCCTCCTTCCGCGAGTACTCATCGGAGCGCTTCTGACCTAAAACCCATTCCATCATGGACCGTCGACGCGGCTCCTCCTCTTGTGCTCCCAGCCCTCTGCCAGGAGATTGGAGGAGATGTTCAGTTCCGCATAACGAGCTGGTGAAGCTTCAAGCGGAGGGATATCTTCCTCCGGCCTTTATGGTCCCGGTTCGAGCCGGGCTGGCCACCTACAAAGGTGGGAAGCAAACGGAGGCCACCCCTAGCCCCTCTAAAGGAGAGCGGGTGTGTTTCGTCCCCTATCTAATAAGGGGGCTTGGATTTCCCGTACATCCGTTCCTCCGTGGGCTTCTGGAGTTCTATCGACTCCAGCTGCATCACCTCACGCCCGCCTTTATTCTGCACATTGCGGGTTTCGTAGCTCTTTGCGAGCTATTCCTGGGCATCGAGCCCCATTTTGCACTGTGGAAGAGGCTATTCTGCCTCGTACCCCGTTCTCACGAGGGGTCAATATATCAAGTGGGCGGTGCCGAAATATGGCGCATCGCCGGGACCGGATATCCATCCGGAACCCCAAAGAAGGCGTCCGAAGACTGGCCTTTGGAATGGTTCTATGTAGAAGACACTCCACTGCCAGACCCAGTTCGGACCGGCCTCCCAGATTTCAGTAGGGCTCCTCTGAAGAAACGCCTAAGTTGGCGCCCGCGGAGCCCTCAACTGGAGGAAGACAAGGGCGTCCATTATTTGATGGGCCGGATAAGGTTGCTGGCCCATTCCGGATTGACCATGATTGGAGTCATGGCCACGTGCATAATGCGGGGGGTGCAGCCACTGCAATACAAGGGCCACCCCACGTGGGATTTCAACAGGGAAAATGATGCCACCCGTCATGGCCGCAAAGGGCCAGAATCGGCCGAAGATCTGGTGAAGATTCTGTCCGGCCTGTACAAGGGGGAGAAGGAGGACTTCCTCCAGACGAGCCCATTGAATGGGTTCTCCATGAATAACCCTCAGCGCTGGGTAAGCAGACATTTTATTTATCCGACCCATGCCTTCAAAGTTTAAGTACCTTACTTTACGATTTCGACGCAGGAGCTGCGTCGGGATGTGGAGGGCATACATAGTACAGCTCCACAACCCGAGGATCCAGGAAGATCCCTTGATCCGACCTCCGAAGAGGATCCGGACATAAAGGTGGAGCTAATCGGCGGGGTGTTCCACCAACACAGCATGGAGAATGCTCTAGTCGCCATTACAGCTGACTACCCCGGCTTGTTACCGGCTTCCCAGGTACTTATGACCGAAGTCCTGACACCATCATTTCATCCTTGCACATTCCTGACCACTGTATACAACGGTGTCTTGCAGGAGGTGCCTTCAAGGCGGGAAGCCGAACCCGCGGCGGCTGACCAACAAGGGTCAGTCCGACCCCGCAGGCGGAAGAGGAGTGCGGTGCGAATCGAAACGTCACCGCAACGGTATAGCTCGCGACCGTTATTTAGGAAAAGATTCCTAGGGGGTGTATTAATGCTCATGACTTTTTCAGGAGAATGAGCGCTCGTCGGACCGTGCCCGGCGAGGTTGCCGCCCAAGCCTCCGCCAGCCAGGCTCCACCACCTGGTCCGGAGGGGGAGGCGAGCGCAAGGCGCGAGCCGGATACTCCTCCAACGAAGGATGCCGACAGGCTGTCCGCCACCAGGTCTGAGGTGGAGAGCGCCATGAACCATAGGCGCCGCCGGACAGTTTTTCGTGACGCGTGTCTCTCCCCTGAGGCGTTGAATGCCTTTAACGTAGGAGACGCGCACCTCCGTGCTGCTCAAGATGGTTTGACCAGAGCCACGGAGCAGTATGTAAAAGACATACGGGTGAGGGATTATAATAGCGTTATATGTCAGTAGCCCCCGAGACTTAAAGTAGTTAAAATAACTAATTTAAGGATCTTTTAATGTGCAGGATCTTACAGAGAAGAATACCCAATTGTCCCAGGAGCTACAAGAGTGCAAGGCCCAACTTGAGGCTGCACTCGCTGCCGCAGGAGGAGACACAGAGACCCCTCCTGGTAACACATTATTTCAAAAAGATAAGCGGTGTGCGGCATGCGTGTGAGTCTGACAATGATATTGCAGATGTTGCCGGACTGGATCCGGACAAGCAACACCTACTGCGCCAGCTGAAGGCCAGCGAGAGGGTGCTTATGAAGGTACAGCAAGAGAGGAACAAACTCTAGGATGCCCACACCCAGCTTGGGGAAGAGCTGAAAGGTGTTCGGGCCAAGATGTCTCACTCCGTGAAGGAGAATCAGCGGCTTCGACGCGGCATCTATGGTAAGTGCTTGAGCGAATTCTTTTGAAAAGAAGAGTTCGGCGAGGAAGCCTATTAACAGAAATATGTCTTGTAGGTGCGCTCACAGGTCGCCCTGCGGAGGAAATGCCCGTTTCGACGGGTGACCAACTTCCCGAGCTGGTGCAACTGCTCGAACATGTTCGGCAGGCGATGAGTGGCGTCGTCCAGGCCCTATGGCCATCCGTCTCCCTACCCGAGGGCCTTGGAGAGCTTGCGGAGAAGCTTCAGGGAGCACGGCAGCGCTTCCGCTTATGGAAGATATCGGCCTGCCGTCAAGGTGCCAGGGAGGCCTGGGCCATGGTGAAGACGCGGTACAAGAAGGCGGATCCAAACCACATGGCCGAGGTCGGACCTGTGGGGCCCGATGGGAGGGAGATCCCTGTGAGCTTAGTGTACGGCCAAGTAGAGTTGGCCGCTAAGTATTCCCAACGGGACTGTAAATTAGACAGCCTGTTAGACGGGATTGAGGAGGAGTACAGTCAGTCAATTTGACGATGTATTTAAAATGACATGTAAAATGCCTTCTAGCTGGATTGTAGATCGTTTGTCTTTGCCGACCTTTCCGCTTCGACCTCGGGACCCTAGAGTTCGGAGTGTGTCCGAATACCTTCTCGGTTATGACAAAACCGGGGCATGCATGGAGACTAGGCGTAGGGGTCATTAGTGCTTTATCAGACAAGTGCCCAACTAGTTATGTTATATTACATGGTTAGTAAGAAACATCTTCCAGGGAGAATAGTTCCATTAAGGGTTCCTTTCCCTGGGAGGCATGCCCTAAAGTGCATGTCCGGACTGCAAAAAAAGCAGGAAAACATCTGGGGGCAAATAGATAAATGTTTAAAAAATTGTCTTTCAAGTCACCGACCAAATATTCTCTTAAGAACGCTAGCTTTCGGCTTCACCCAGTCTGAGGTACACATCCGGCTGACCCGGCAGTAACAATCGCAGAGGTGCTCCCTTTACCTCCTAGCCGAACAATCGGGAACGTAGGGGTAAGCACAGGAGCCAGGCAACCCAGCTTGGCCCAAACTTAAGTCATATCGATGCATATAATGGTGAATAAAAGGTACATGTGGAAGTTTGACACATGTGCTAGGCATGAAGCCCTTATAAGTAAGCTTCTGTTAGAGAAGCCCCCGGGTATAATGAGTGCGGGTAACACATCAGGTGTGTGCGAACAATGCGCAAATAGGCCCTCAAGGGCTTTTATGAAAAAGGTAGGAGAAGGGAGAGAAACAAAAGACAGCTGAATTGTGAAAATGTGGAGGAAGGAGACGAACTCTTAGTCCGGCGCTAGGCGTAGAATCTTCAGAGGCGGGCTGCGTTCCATGGGTTTGGCTCTAGTCGGTTATCCGATGCATTCCGCAGACGGTATGCTCTGCCAGTCAGGACTTGGTCGATGATGAAGGGACCTTCCCATTTGGGCTTGAGTTTGTCCTTTTTCTTGTCCGGCCGGCGTAGAACTAGTTCGCCAACATTGTAAGTTTTAGCCCGTACTTCTCTGCTTTGATATCTTCGAGCCTGCTGCTGATAGAATGCGGAGCGGGCCTTTGCCACGTCGCGTTCCTCTGTCACACCCTGCATTTTGTAACATTTCATTTGCAATATTAAAGCATGAAAATTTGGACCAGCAAAAACTTTTGCATTATTTGGATTTTATTTGGAGTTGGTTTTCTCTCTGTGTTTCTTTTCAAGTGCTCCTAATAGTCAACTACTCCACCATCTATATTTCATCTCCTTGCCCCAAGCTCCTGCCCAATGACCATGCCATGTGTATAGTGAAATATAGAATTTTCTAACAAAAATAATTTGGCCAGAAAGTATTTTCTAAATTTAGTTTTCCAAAAACCCCTGAATTGAGGTTTGCACTGCAAGTACTTAATTAAGGGCAGTAAAAATCTTTCCAAAAATATATTTGACTCCTATTAGATATAGGATACCCAGGAACCACAAAAATATAATTTTAAAAGTTGTTTTACTATTTTATTTAAAGGCTTTTTCTTAGGGCCAGAAATGGTCTTTCATAGGGAAAAAAATTACTTTATTGTTTTAAAAATATTTGACAAAAATTAGGGGAACTCAGTGGACATATATTTTCCATATATAAGAGTTTCAACACATGGTCATGTTCAAAATATTGGTCAAATCCCTCTAAAACCCTTCCTGGATATTTCAAGCTTTTGAAATATTTACAAAGGAAATATTCTCCAAATATTCCAAGAAAATTCTATCATGTCACATATGACATATTAGATGATCTTGCCAAGTCTCATGACTTGGAGAACAAGATAACATCATCAAAACCCCTCAAAACCATTTCTGTCCATTCTGAAGTTTGAGCAACTTTACATTGCCAAACATGTCCAAATATTCTCAAACTTGGTGAACATGCTCCAATGGTCTAATGATGCATCTAGACCAAATGGCACAGGTTGGAGAAGAAGAAATCTTGGTCAAAGTGCCTCAAAACCCTCTCTGACCAGAATCAAATTTGAACTACTTGGTACTACCAACTCTTTCTCCATGACTCCAACTTTTGTGAGCCTGATCACGTGGCCAAATAGGGCCACCACACCAAGTGGTGCATCAAGGAGAAATGACCTACTCACTTGGATCTACACAAATCCATTCCTGCCCATTTCTAGGGTTTGCAAGAGTTGCATTGGCAACCTTGTCCAAATAAGCTCAAAATGGGTAGAAGGCCCTAATTATATGTGGAATTTCACCCTATGGAGTATCATGGCCAGTGGAAGTCATTAGCTTATCCAAAACATCATCAAACACCTTCTGGAGGAATTTTAGAATGCTAATTCCAGCCCCTTCAACTAATCGCCTTGAGCCTATCTTTTTACCACAACCCCTCCTCGTTTCCCTCTGCAACTTGGATGCTTTTCTGACCGAGGAAGCAATGAGGAGGAAGGGGGGAACCTCATTTGTCTTCTCTGGACAGCAGTTTCTCCTCTCTCTCCCCTCGGCCCTCCAGAGCATCCTAGGCGCTCTCCTAGTTTTTCCCACACCCACTGTAGCTCCCAGACACAAGTGGACGCGCGCTCGACGCGGGAAAGCCGCGGATGCCAGCCAAAGTCACGCTCTGAGCACGTCATCGCGCTCCCGACCGTTGACACCGTGTCCCCCGACCACCTCGTGCTTCCCCCGCGCGCCAGTCGATGCCCCTCGACGTCCGCGACACGCCACCGTGCAGGCCCCCTTGTCTCTCCCTCTCTCTCACCCCCTGCGCCGCGCGCCCAGAGCCGCCCGGCTCGGCCAATGTCTGGCCTCACATGCGCGAGCGCCAGAGCCTCTCCCCGCTCTCTCTCCTTCTCCCTGGCGCCCTACTCCACCCCCACGAACACCGTAGACAGCTCCAACCCTCCTCCAGCGGCCACACGAGCCGATCCCGCGGGCACCCATAGGCCATGCCTACGGTGGACCTCGGCCAGCCTATATAAGGCGACCCCGAGCCTCTCTCTTCCTCCCTGTCGCCCCTCCACACTCCCAATCGGCCTCCCGCACCACCCACTCCTCTCCAGAGCCGCCCGAGCTCGAGATCGAGCTCGAGCTCCGCCGCCTCGGCTCGTCGGCGTTCGAGCGGTACAGGCCTCCTCCGCCTCCGTTTCTTCTCGATCTGGAACCGCGCGGCCACGCTGACCATTTCCCCCCTCTTTCCCCCTCTTTTTGCAGCCGGAAACGGCTGGAGTCGTCGACGCCCGAAGCAACTTCGCCGCGTGACCTCGTCGCCGGCGAACCAGGCTGCTCCGGCGACCATCTCCACCACCACCCGAACGGCGACTCCACCGCGAGTCCAACGGTAGCACCCACGCTCCTTCCCGTGCCCTGTATCGCTGCCGGCGAGCTCGCTGTCGCCTCTGGCCGGAGGTAGACGACGATGGCCATGGGTCCGGCCCGTCAGCCTCACGCCCTGACGGGTGGGATCCACCCGTCAGGTTTAAAACGTGCGCGCGCGCGCGCACCGGTTCGCCGTCGGCTGGAGGCGTATTTTCGCCTTTACGCCTTCGACGTGGCAGCCGCGTGGGCTGGTTTCCCCTCTGGGCCTGCTGCTGCCGTGGCCTCTCTGGCCCAGTGGCACAGCGCCATTTTTCTTTTTCTTTTTCTGTCTTCTTTCCAAAAATTCCACAGAGCCAAATATTTATCCAAATGAATTAGTTCCAATTTCTAAATTCCTAGAATATTGCAACCTATTTAATGGTGCAACTTTCATTCTAATCCAACAACCTTTTCTCCACTGTAAATATTTAAATGTGATTTTTAGCATTTAAATATGCCTTTGAAAATCCATATCTCCTATTCTGCTACTCCAGAACCAAAACCAAGAATTGTCCCCTTCCTAGCTTTCCTCCTAGTATTTTACAAAAATAAGTTGACATTTTTCTGAGCACTTTGACTTTTCTGTTTTTATTATTGTCTTATTTTTTCCCCGTTATTTTCTTGCAACGTTAGATCCCGTATTTGACGAGGTAGCTGAGGAAGAAGGAGGAGCAGGGTCTGAAGACTTTGAGGACCAAGCCAATCAAGGTAAGCAGCCCTTTGACCATGTCTATGAAACCCCTTTTTATGCATGTCATATATAGCTCTTTATTATTGTTGCATCGGAATCATGGTGAGATGGTGAACCACGTGGGTTGGTTGCCTCTGTTATTTTCTCGTTGATACTTGCATTGTGCATGGCCCTACCTTCTTATGAGGGTTATGCCGGTGGGAGTAGATAGGATGCTAAGTAGTTGCTACGCAAGAAGGGACGGGTTTATGCATGGTGAAGGAGACAAAGCTTTTTCAAAAGACTTTTCGAAAACCCCGTCGGGTGCCACTTATGCCTGAGGGAGATGACGAGATGGGTGACCACTTGATGACGAAGTGGTGTGCCAAGGAAGGTGTGTGTTGTTTTCAAAACGGATTGGTCGGAGTTGCGACCGTTATTCCAACCTTACATGCGCAACCACTCTACCCTTATATGGGAAAGGGCATTGTTGAGTACCTAGACCGATACTAGCTTGGGGCCCGCATTACTAGTGATGGGGGAGAGTTGGTGCTCTCTCTCGGGACGGGGTCGTGCCAGGTAGGGCGGCCATGTCTGTCTTCACAGCACCGGGCACACCGTTGGTACCCCATGCTCGTGGTATGTGATGAATATAGGAGCGAGGCTCCACAACCTTATGATGAAAAATGTTGGGCACGGGGATTACTACCAATCGAGTGGACTCCATGTTAGTGTCTTCTAGGGAAAGGTAGTGATCAGGTGCTTACCTCGGGTACTTGAGGTACCGCGGGTCGTGGATGACACGGAAGTTCCCCGGATCTAGTGGGTAAAGTGTGCAACCTCTGCAGAGTGTAAAACTATTCGAATAGCCGTGTCCACGGTCAAGGACAGTTGGGTAACCGCTCTTGGGCTACGTCCACTTGTTCACAAACCCAGTGTGTGTGGTGATGATGAAAATGACTTGGGTCAAGTCAAAGGACTTGAAATGAATGAGCTGGGTTGGTGCCCACTCTGTTTATGATAAATGGGTTGGGGCCCACTCTATTTATGTTTATGTCTGTAACCATTCCTCATGGTTACTTGAACTCCCTTGATGCACGCTTTATATAGATGTTGAACATGTCATCGCACTCAAAACTAGCTTTCTGCAAAAATTTACCTATGTCATGCACTGTTGTACCTTGAACCAAAACATGGGTTGCTTGCGAGTACATTCAAAGTACTCATTGGCTTGCCACTGGTTATTTAATTGACCAGGCATGGAAGAACCGGAGTTCGAAGAAGAGTTCTTTGGAGACGAACATGCGAACTAGGACGTTTCCCAGTCAGAATGCCTGTAGGGTTAAGGCTGATGGCATGGGTTCTACTTATCGACGACGATTTCCGCTGCTTATGTTTCATTTGATGTTCAGCCCTTAAGGCTTTATCGATGTAAGACTTGACCATAATGGTCTCAATTTGTGTAAGACGGTATGTATGGATGTAAGACTCTTGTTATTCAGCTTCTGTGTGTTCAGTGAGCATTGATCTCTGGGATCACTGTACACGTGCATTCGGTGATCTCGACTTATGAGTCGGGGTCCCCACAGAGCTGGTATCAGAGCCATCCTGACTGTAGGAAGCCTTAGTTAGCATGGACATTAGTTAGAGTGAGACTATCCACAAGATTACCCGTATACCTATGTTTTATTATAGTATCCCAAACATAGGTCACATTCCCTTTATTGACCCTTCCCCTTCCACTTTTGTAGATGGCCGTCGTACCTGAGGACTTCCTGACCACCGGATTTCCCGTGCTTCTTGAGGATAGCCTCAGGAAGTGCCAGTTCACTCGAGCTCCCACCTTCTCCTACCACGAGCACTGGGTCAACAGCACCAAGAAGGAGTATCACGTGGAGGTAGTCGTGAGGGCGAACGACTCCCCGACGAGCTGGTTCTTTGAGGGACCCCAGATGGCGACACTGCTCCTCGCCGTGGAGACTGCTGCCCTCAAGGCGCTGACTCGCCTCCGGGATCTCCTGCCAGAGATGGCAAGTGAGCCAGCCACTCGTTACCTCCCTTATCGTAAGGAAGGTGATGACGAGAGCAGTGCACCAGCCCCACCTTTGGACGAAGGACTTTCTCTCTGCTTCCAGACCTACTTCAGCTTGTGTGCCGACAGCCTGGCACAGCACCTGGCCTCGGAGTTGATGGAGCTTCGAAAGGAACTCCACGAGACCAAGGAACTTCTCCACGTAGCTCAGATGAAGGCGGATAGGATCAAGAAGGATGGAGCACCCCCTGGACAGCCTGTTGTAGCCTATCGAGGCGGGCGACCCCCACAGGTCACACATGCCAAGGGATCACCTCAGCCACGCCGTATGACAGCGAAGGAGTATCGCAACCTCTTCACTACGCCACCGGCAAAGCAGCGCCGTGTTCAGCTCCTCCACTCCCCCACTCCCTCAAGTGACGAAGAGACTAAGACAGATGAAGATGAGGAGGAAGACCCAGAGGAGCCAGAATACCCGACCGAGCATTCCACCACTTAGACACCGTTCAGGACTAGGATAGGCTAGCCCATAGCCTATGGTAGGATAGGTCGTGTACCCCCTTTTGCGAAGTCGAGTCCTTGTAATGGTTCATATGAAACCATGTTGTGATGTGTTTGCTTTCAGCTTGCTTTGATGAAGTCGTACTTTCCCTTCGGGAACTTGTAAACGACTACATTCCCCATTTGGTTTTAATGCATGAGTTTGGCCCTTCTGGCCCTGGTTTAACAAAAATTTGTGTCACACCACCCCCTTACTAGGCATCCCATCTATATTGCTTTCCTCGTTTTATTTTCCCAATCATGAGACCTTGACCGCTCCAACAGGATGCCTGTTGTAACACGTACTGGTACCTCTACCCAGCCGCAAGAAGCCGGAGGTTCTGCTGAGGCAGGAGCCAGCCAGGACCAAGCCCAAGGACAGACTCCACCACCGCCACCTCCTCTAAGCATGGACATGGCTCAGCTTCTCCAAGATTTCCGAGAGGAGCGCCAAGCCAACACTGCAGCCCTCCAGATGATTGCTCAAGCTGTCAATCGCCAGCCGGCGGGACACGGCCATGGACGTTCCACGCTGGTGGAGTTCAAGAAACATGCACCACCCACCTTCATCGAGACTGTTGAACCCCTGGATGCAGACGACTGGGTCCGCACCATTGAGGATCTGCTGGCACTAGTCGGATGCACTGAGGACCGCGAGAAGGTGGCGTATGCTGCCCACTATCTCGGGGGAACTGCCAGAGCTTGGTGGGATGGATTTAAGGCCATGCATGCTGAGCAAGACATCACTTGGGAGACCTTCAAGACAGAATTCCGCAAGGCCCACATTCCTTCTGGAATCATGGCCATCAAAAAGCGTGAGTTCCGAGCCCTGAAGCAAGGTAGTAGCACTATCAAGGAGTACATGCAGAAGTTCAGTGTTCTCTCAAGGTATGCCCCTGAGGATGTCAGCACTGATGCTGCCAAAAGGGAGCGCTTCATGGAAGGCCTTAACCAGACTCTGTAGTACTCGCTTGTTGTGTGTGACTGCCCGTCCTTTCCTGACCTAGTGAACAAGGCACTAATGCTTGAGGACAAGCGACGTGCCTTGGATGACACTCGCAAGCGCAAGATGATCAGCAAGGGTAGCTCCAGCAACCGGAAGCCTCGTCCGTGGCAGCCAGCTCCGGTCAAGCCAACCTATCAGCAACCAAGAACTCCTGCACCCCGCACCAACTATCCACCTCAGCAGTATGCCAACCCCAGGCCAGCTTACAACAACCCCAATAACAATGCTGGCAAGAGCGTCATCCCCAACCAAGTCACTTGCTTTGGATGTGGACAGCCAGGACACTACTCCAAGAATTGCCCCAACAAGAAGCCTGACGCCCCGTGCCCCAATGCGCAGAACCCAAGACAAGGCCGTGGAATGCCACCAAGGAACCAAGCTCCCCGCAACCTGCCCAACAACGGCACGGGCCGTGTGAATCATGTCACTGCAGAAGAAGCCCAGGAAGACCCGGACGTCGTGCTGGGTACGTTCCTTGTCAATTCAGCACCTGCAACTGTCTTGTTTGATTTTGGAGCCACGCATTCATTTGTCACCCAAAAGTTTGCATTAAAAAGTGACATGACCCCTACACTCCTGTATAACCCTATGGTGGTACAAACCCCCGGAGCAGAGATGAGAGCCAAGACGGGATGTAAAGGAGTCGGGATTAATATTAACGGGGTAGACTTCCTAGCAGACCTTATCATCCTAAAATCACAAGGCTTGGATGTGATCTTAGGAATGGATTGGCTCAGCAAACACCGAGGCTTGATAGATTGCGCCAACCGGTCTGTCACTATGACCAATGACCAAGGAGTCGAAGTTAAATTTGCCTCCAACTCCTCCTCTGCTCAAGCCAACCAAGTCAAATGTCTGACTGAAGTTGGATTGGAACAAGTGCCGGTAGTATGCGAATATCCCGATGTTTTTCTTGATGAACTACCGGGAATGCCTCCTGACCGAGACATTGAGTTCATCATCGAGCTCATACCCGGGGCGGGACCCATCTATAAGAAGCCTTATAGAATGGGATCGGAGGAGTTAGCAGAATTGAAGAAGTAGCTGGAAGAGCAGCTAAGGAATGGATTTATCCGCCCTAGTGCCTCCCCTTGGGGATCACCTGTTCTGTTTGTGGCAAAGAAGGACGGTACCATCCGCTTGTGCATTGACTACCGCTCCCTCAACGAAGTTACAATCAAGAATAAGTACCCACTTCCCAAGATTGAAGATCTGTTTGATCAACTCAATGGGGCCAAGGTGTTCTCCAAGATCGACCTCAGATCTGGGTACTACCAACTGAAAATCAGACCCCAAGATATTCCGAAGACGGCATTTGTAACCAGATATGGCCTGTATGAGTGCACGGTCATGTCCCTTGGGTTGACCAATGCCCCGGCTTACTTCATGTATCTCATGAATAAGGTCTTCATGGAGTACTTGGACAAGTTTGTCGTTGTCTTCATTGATGACATTCTTGTCTTCTCGAAGTCGGAAGAAGAGCACGAGCAACACTTGAGGATGGTCCTAGACAAGCTTCAAGAGCACCAACTGTATGCCAAGTTCAGCAAGTGTGAATTCTGGCTGCGTGAAGTTGGATTCCTGGGTCATGTTTTAACTGAAGAGGGATTGTCAGTCGACCCTGCTAAGATTGAAGCCGTGACCGAATGGCAATCCCCGAGCAATGTGAAGGAAGTCAGAAGCTTCCTCGGACTCGCGGGATATTACCGCAAGTTCGTTGAAGGATTCTCAAGCATTGCTCGACCCATGACTCAGCTCTTGAAGAAGGACAAGAAGTTCGAATGGACGCCGAAGTGCGAGGAGAGCTTCCAGGAGCTGAAGAAGAAACTGACCACCGCCCCAGTTCTGGCCACCCCAGACATACACAAGGAGTTTGTGATATATTGTGATGCGTCAAGAATCGGACTGGGAGGTGTTCTGATGCAAGAAGGCAGAGTCGTAGCCTACCTTTCAAGGCAACTACGACCTCACGAAGAGAACTATGCTACTCATGACCTTGAGCTAGCAGCAGTGGTTCATGCCCTGAAGACTTGGCGACATTACCTCTTGGGGAAGCGATATGAGATATACACGGATCACAAAAGTCTGAAGTATATTTTCACTCAAAGGGAACTGAACATGAGGCAGAGAAGATGGCTAGAGTTGATAAAGGATTATGACCTCAGTGTTCAATACCACCCTGGAAAGGCTAATGTGGTAGCAGATGCATTGAGCAGGAAGGCTTGCTCCTTGAATGCTATGCTAAAGCACAAGCTACCCGCCTTGTATGAAGAACTTGAAAGCTTCGGGTTGGAACTGGTTGCACCAGGATTCTTGGCCAACCTCGAAGTTAAGCCTACCTTGATGGATGATATCAAGGAAGCTCAGAAGGGGCATGAGAGTATTGAAGGAATCAAGAGGAAGATCAAGGCAGGCAAAGCCCCAGTATTCTCGGAAGATGAGGAAGGAATTATGTGGTTTGGGAATCGCATATGCGTGCCCAACAAGGTTGAGCTCAAGAACCTGATCTTGCAAGAAGCTCATGACACCCCATATTCCATCCACCCTGGAGGAACCAAGATGTATCAAGACCTGAAGGAAAGATTTTGGTGGCACGGGATGAAAAGGGAGATTGCCACCTATGTTGCAAAATGTGACGTATGCCAGAGAGTCAAAGCTGAACATCAGCGACCTGCTGGATTACTCCAACCACTCAAGGTTCCCGAGTGGAAATGGGATAAAGTCGGGATGGATTTCATCACCGGACTACCTAGGTCAAACAAGGGACATGACTCCATATGGGTCATTGTTGACCATTTGACCAAGGTGGCCCACTTCATTCCTGTCAAGGCGACCTACAAGGGGAACCAGTTAGCCAGTCTCTACATCAACCGAATCGTGAGCCTTCATGGTGTTCCCAAGGAGATTGTGTCAGATCGAGGAACCCAGTTCACCTCAAGGTTTTGGAAGAAATTCCAGGAGGCCATGGGGACCAAGTTGTCCTTCAGCACTGCTTTCCACCCACAGAGCGGAGGTCAGACAGGACGAGTAAATCAGATACTCGAAGACATGCTCCGAGCCTGTGTCTTAGCTTATGGAGCTAAGTGGGAAGACTGCCTCCCTTTTGCCGAGTTCTCCTACAACAACAGTTATTAGGCAAGCCTACAGATGGCACCATTTGAAGTGTTATACGGACGGAAGTGCCGCACACCCCTCAATTGGTCAGAGACCGGAGAAGGACTTGTCTTTGGGCCTGATATCCTTCGTGAAGCAGAAGAGCAAGTCTAGCTTGTCAGAGAGCATCTGAAGTCTGCCATGTCAAGACAGAAGAGCTACGCTGACTCACGTCGTAGGGACATAAACTTCCGAGTTGGAGACCATGTCTATCTCCGGGTCACCCCTCTCAAAGGAACCCAGCGCTTCCATGTCAAAGGAAAGCTCGCTCCGAGATACATTGGCCCCTCCAAGATCACTGAACGACGAGGAGAAGTGGCTTACCAGTTGGAACTTCCACCTGAAATTTCCGATGTGCACAACGTATTCCACGTGTCACAACTCCGGAAGTGCCTCCAAGTTCCAGACAAGCCTGATCTCTACAAGGACGTCAATCACCAAGCCATTGACCTTCAGCCTAATTTGACTTACCGTGAGAGGCCCATCTGCATTCTGGATGAGGCTGAGCGACGCACCCGAAGCCGCACCATCAAGTACTGCAAGGTCCAATGGAGCAACCACACTGAAGCAGAAGCAACTTGGGAGCATGAAGACTACCTTAGATCCGAGTTTCCGTATCTCTTTAGAGCCTAGTTTAGGAATCTCGGGGACGAGATTCTTGTAAGGGGGGTAGGTCTGTCACACCCTACATTTTGTAACATTTCATTTGCAATATTAAAGCATGAAAATTTGGACCAGCAAAAACTTTTGCATTATTTGGCTTTTATTTGGAGTTGGTTTTCTCTCTGTGTTTCTTTTCAAGTGCTCCTAATAGTCAACTACTCCACCATCTATATTTCATCTCCTTGCCCCAAGCTCCTGCCCAATGACCATGCCATGTGTATAGTGCAATATAGAATTTTCTTACAAAAATAATTTGGCCAGAAAGTATTTTCTAAATTTAGTTTTCCAAAAACCCCTGAATTGAGGTTTGCACTGCAAGTACTTAATTAAGGGCAGTAAAAATCTTTCCAAAAATATATTTGACTCCTATTAGATATAGGATACCCAGGAACCACAAAAATATAATTTTAAAAGTTGTTTTACTATTTTATTTAAAGGCTTTTTCTTAGGGCCAGAAATGGTCTTTAATAGGGAAAACATTACTTTATTGTTTTAAAAATATTTGACAAAAATTAGGGGAACTCAGTGGACATATAATTTCCATATATAAGAGTTTCAACATATGGTCATGTTCAAAATATTGGTCAAATCCCTCTAAAACCCTTCCTGGATATTTCAAGCTTTTGAAATATTTACAAAGGAAATATTCTCCAAATATTCCAAGAAAATTCTATAATGTCACATATGACATATTAGATGATCTTGCCAAGTCTCATGACTTGGAGAACAAGATAACATCATCAAAACCCGTCAAAACCATTTCTGTCCATTCTGAAGTTTGAGAAACTTTACATTGCCAAACATGTCCAAATATTCTCAAACTTGGTGAACATGCTCCAATGGTCTAATGATGCATCTAGACCAAATGGCACAGGTTGGAGAAGAAGAAATCTTGGTCAAAGTGCCTCAAAACCCTCTCTGACCAGAATCAAATTTGAACTACTTGGTACTACCAACTCTTTCTCCATGACTCCAACTTTTGTGAGCCTGATCACATGGCCAAATAAGGCCACCACACCAAGTGGTGCATCAAGGAGAAATGACCTACTCACTTGGATCTACACAAATCCATTCCTGCCCATTTCTATGGTTTGCAAGAGTTGCATTGGCAACCTTGTCCAAATAAGCTCAAAATGGGTAGAAGGCCCTAATTATATGTGGCATTTCACCCTATGGAGTATCATGGCCAGTGGAAGTCATTAGCTTATCCAAAACATCATCAAACACCTTCTGGAGGAATTTTAGAATGCTAATTCCAGCCCCTTCCACTAATCTCCTTGAGCCTATATTTTTACCACAACCCCTCCTCGTTTCCCTCTGCAACTTGGATGCTTTTCTGACCGAGGAAGCAATGAGGAGGAAGGGGGGAACCTCATTTGTCTTCTCTGGACAGCAGTTTCTCCTCTCTCTCACAGCCCCTCTCTCTCCCCTCGGCCCTCAAGAGCATCCTAGGCGCTCTCCTAGTTTTTCCCACACCCACTGTAGCTCCCAGACACAAGTGGACGCGCGCTCGACGCAGGAAAGCCGCGGATGCCGGCCAAAGTCGCGCTCTGGAGCACGTCATCGCGCTCCCGACCGTTGACGCCGCGTCCCCCGACCACCTCGTGCTTCCCCCGCGCGCCAGTCGATGCCCCTCGACGTCCGTGACATGCCACCGTGCAGGCCCCCTTGTCTCTCCCTCTCTCTCACCCCCTGCGCCGCGCGCCTAGAGCCGCCCGGCTCGGCCAATGTCTGGCCTCACACGCGCGAGCGCCAGAGCCTCTCCCCGCTCTCTCTCCTTCTCCCTGGCGCCCTACTCCACCCCCACGAACACCGTAGACAGCTCCAACCCTCCTCCAGCGGCCACACGAGCCGATCCCGCGGGCACCCGTAGGCCATGCCTATGGTGGACCTCGGCCAGCCTATATAAGGCGACCCCGAGCCTCTCTCTTCCTCCCTGTCGCCCCTCCACACTCCCAATCGGCCTCCCGCACCACCCACTCCTCTCCAGAGCCGCCCGAGCTCGAGATCGAGCTCAAGCTCCGCCGCCTCGGCTCGTCGGCGTTCGCGCGGTACAGGCCTCCTCCGCCTCCGTTTCTTCTCGATCTGGAACCGCGCGGCCACGCTGACCATTTCCCCCCTCTTTCCCCCTATTTTTGCAGCCGGAAACGGCCGGAGTCGTCGACGCCCGAAGCAACTCCGCCGCATGACCTCGTCGCCGGCGAACCAGGCTGCTCCGGCGACCGTCTCCACCACCACCCGAACGGCGACTCCACCCCGAGTCCAACGGTAGCACCCACGCTCCTTCCCGTGCCCTGTATCGCCGTCGGCGAGCTCGCCGTCGCCTCTGGCCGGAGGTAGACGACGACGGCCGTGGGGCCGGCCCGTCAGCCTCACGCCTTGACGGGTGGGATCCACCCGTCAGGTTTAAAACGTGCGCGCGCGCGCACCGGTTCGCCGTCGGCTGGAGGTGTATTTTCGCCTTTACGCCTTCGACGTGGCGGCCGCGTGGGCTGGTTTCCCCTCTGGGCCTGCTGCTGTCGTGGCCTCTCTGGCCCAGTGGCACAGCGCCATTTTTCTTTTTCTTTTTCTGTCTTCTTTCCAAAAATTCCACAGAGCCAAATATTTATCCAAATGAATTAGTTCCAATTTCTAAATTCCTAGAATATTGCAACCTATTTAATGGTGCAACTTTCATTCTAATCCAACAACCTTTTCTCCACTGTAAATATTTAAATGTGATTTTTAGCATTTAAATATGCCTTTGAAAATCCATATCTCCTATTCTGCTACTCCAGAACCAAAACCAAGAATTGTCCCCTTCCTAGCTTTCCTCCTAGTATTTTACAAAAATAAGTCGACATTTTTCTGAGCACTTTGACTTTTCTGTTTTTATTATTGTCTTATTTTTTTCCGTTATTTTCTTGCAACGTTAGATCCCGTATTTGACGAGGTAGCTGAGGAAGAAGGAGGAGCAGGGCCTGAAGACTTTGAGGACCAAGCCAATCAAGGCAAGCAGCCCTTTGACCATGTCTATGAAACCCCTTTTTATGCATGTCATATATAGCTCTTTATTATTGTTGCATCGGAATCATGGTGAGATGGTGAACCACGTGGGTTGGTTGCCTCTGTTATTTTCTCGTTGATACTTGCATTGTGCATGGCCCTACCTTCTTATGAGGGTTATGCCGGTGGGAGTAGATAGGATGCTAAGTAGTTGCTACGCAAGAAGGGACGGGTTTATGCATGGTGAAGGAGACAAAGCTTTTTCAAAAGACTTTTCGAAAACCCCGTCGGGTGCCACTTATGCCCGAGGGAGATGATGAGATGGGTGACCACTTGATGACGAAGTGGTGTGCCAAGGAAGGTGTGTGTTGTTTTCAAAACGGATTGGTCGGAGTTGCGACCGTTATTCCAACCTTACATGCGCAACCACTCTACCCTTATATGGGAAAGGGCATTGTTGAGTACCTAGACCAATACTAGCTTGGGGCCCTCATTACTAGTGACGGGGGAGAGTTGGTGCTCTCTCTCGGGACGGGGTCGTGCCAGGTAGGGCGGCCATGTCTGTCTTCACAGCACCGGGCACACCGTTGGTACCCCGTGCTCGTGGTATGTGATGAATATATGAGCGAGGCTCCACAACCTTATGATGAGAAATGTTGGGCACGGGGATTACTACCAATCGAGTGGACTCCATGTTAGTGTCGTCTAGGGAAAGGTAGTGATCGGGTGCTTACCCCGGGTACTTGAGGTACCGCGGGTCGTGGATGACACGGAAGTTCCCCGGATCTAGTGGGTAAAGTGTGCAACCTCTACAGAGTGTAAAACTATTCGAATAGCCGTGTCCACGGTCAAGGACAGTTGGGTAACCGCTCTTGGGCTACGTCCACTTGTTCACAAACCCAGTGTGTGTGGTGATGATGAAAATGACTTGGGTCAATTCAAAGGACTTGAAATGAATGAGCTGGGTTGGTGCACTCTGTTTATGATAAATGGGTTGGGGCCCACTCTATTTATGTTGATGTCTATAACCATTCCTCATGGTTACTTGAACTCCCTTGATGCACGCTTTATATAGATGTTGAACATGTCATCGCACTCAAAACTAGCTTTCTGCAAAAATTTACCTATGTCATGCACTGTTGTACCTTGAACCAAAACATGGGTTGCTTGCGAGTACATTCAAAGTAATCATTGGCTTGCCACTGGTTATTTAATTGACCAGGCATGGAAGAACCGGAGTTCGAAGAAGAGTTCTTTGGAGACGAACATGCGAACTAGGACGTTTCCCAGTCAGAATGCCTGTAGGGTTAAGGCTGATGGCATGGGTTCTACTTATCGACGATGATTTCCGCTGCTTATGTTTCATTTGATGTTCAGCCCTTAAGGCTTTATCGATGTAAGACTTGACCATAATGGTCTCAATTTCTGTAAGACGGTATGTATGGATGTAAGACTCTTGTTATTCAGCTTCTGTGTGTTCAGTGAGCATTGATCTCTGGGATCACTGTACACGTGCATTCGGTGATCTCGACTTATGATTCGGGGTCCCCACATCCTCCTCCAATGCGTCCAAGTTGTCCTGCCGATCCAGCTCGGCTTCTCTTTCTTCGTACATGCGCACTCGAGGTGAGTCATGAATTATGTCGCAGGGCAAAACTACCTCTGCACCATATACCATAAAGAATGGTGTGAATCTGGTAGTACGGTTTGGCGTGGTCCGGAGCCCCCAGAGTACGGAGTCGAGCTCCTCTACCCAGTGTGTATTGGATTCCGTAAGGGACTGCACTAGCCTGGGTTTGATGTCTCTCATTATTAGACCATTTGCTCGTTCCACTTGACCGTTGGTTTGAGGGTGGTGAACTGAAGCGTAGTCGAGCTTAATGCCCATATTTTTGCACCAGAGTTTGACCTCATTGGCCGTGAAGTTCGTGCCGTTATCGGTAATGATGCTGTGGGGGACGCCGTAACGGTGTACTACCCCGGATATGAAGTCTATCACTGGTCCGGACTCTGCCGTTTTAACTGGCTTAGCCTCTATCCACTTGGTGAATTTATCCACCATGACCAGTAGGTATTTTTGCTTGTGGGTTCCCCCTTTAAGGGGTCCAACCATGTCAAGCCCCTAGACCGCGAACGGCCAGGTAATGGGTATAGTTTTGAGGGCGGTGGGTGGCATATGGCTCTGATTAGCAAAGAGCTGACAACCAACGCATCTTTGGACTAAGTCCTGAGCATCTGCCCGGGCTGTTGGCCAATAACATCCTGTACGGAATGCCTTGCCTACAGGGGCCCGGGCTGCGGCGTGGTGTCCGCCTAGTCCGGCATGAATTTCAGCCAGAAGGTTTCGCCCTTCCTCTTCGGAGATGCACCTTTGAAGGACTCCGGTTGTGCTTTTCTTATAAAGTTCTCCCTCGTGGACCTTGTAGGCTTTAGATCGCCGAACTATGCAGCGGGCCTCATTTTGGTCTTCAGGAAGTTCCTGCCTAATTAAGTAGGCTAGGAATGGCTCTGTCCACGGGGCGATTACTGCCACTATTTCGTGGGCTGAAGGTGTTATTTCATTGGCTGAGCCGTCGATTATGTCAGATTGTTCTGTGTTGGGTGGTGCGGCTACTTCCGGGTTGTTATTCCGAACTCCTCTTCCCATAGTACGGATGGCTTAAAGAGCCGTTCCAGGAAGATGTTTGGAGGGACAGCGTCACGTTTCGCGCCGATGCGTGCCAATATGTCAGCTGCTTGGTTATTATCCCGTGCTACGTGGTGGAATTCGAGTCCTTCGAACCGAGCTGACATTTTTAGGACAGCGTTACAATAGGCTGCCATTTTCGGATCCTTGGCATCAAAGTCTCCATTTACTTGGGATATTGCAAGGTTTGAATCCCCGCGCACCTCTAGGCATTGAATGCCCATGGAGATTGCCATCTGGAGGCCATGTAGGAGGGCCTCGTATTCGGCTGCATTGTTGGAGTCCGTGTACATTATCTGAAGTACGTATTGGACTGTGTCCCCGGTTGGGGACGTCAATACGACGCCAACCCCCAAGCCGGCCAACATTTTGGAGCCGTCGAAATGCATAATCCAATTAGAGTATGCGTCGTACTCTTTAGGGAGTTCGGCTTTAGTCCATTTAGCGACGAAGTCAGCCAAGACTTGCGACTTTATAGCTCGCCGAGGTTTGTAAGTTATATCGAATGGTAAGAGCTCGATGGCCCATTTTGCAATCCTGCCCGTCGCGTCGCGGTTGTTTATAATGTCATTGAGGGGCACTTCGGAGGCCACTGTTATCGAACACTCTTGAAAGTAGTGTCGGAGCTTCCGGGATGCAATGAACACCGCGTACGCTATCTTTTGATAGTGCGGGTAACGGGACTTGCAGGGAGTTAAGACAGTGGATACGTAGTACAATGGTTTTTGAAGAGGGAATTTATGCCCTTCTGTTTCTCGTTCGACGACGAGCACCGCGCTTACAACTTGATGTGTTACCGCGATATATAACAACATTGGTTCGCCCAGGTTAGGCGCAGCCAGGACCGGATTTGTTGCCAATATGGCTTTTATTTCTTCGAGTCCGGCAGTGGCAGCATCTGTCCACTTGAAGTGTTCGGTGCGCCTGAGGAGGCGATAGAGGAGCAATGCCTTTTCTCCCAAACGGGAGATGAAGCGGCTTAGAGCCGCCACGCATCCGGTCAATTTTTGTATTTGTTTGAGGTCTTTTGGAATATCCAGCTATGACAGAGCTCGGATCTTGGTTGGGTTTGCTTCAATTCCTCTACTGGATACAATGAAGCCCAAGAGCTTTCCGGCTGGTACGCCGAAAATGCATTTTTCTGGATTCAGCTTGATGTCATATGTTCGGAGGTTGTCGAATGTGAGCCTCAAATCGTCTACTAGAGTTTCGACGTGTTTGGTTTTGACGACTACGTCGTCTACATATGCCTCTACTGTTTTGCCAATCTGGGTAGCCAGACATGTCTGAATCATGCGCTGATATGTTGCACCGGCGTTTTTGAGTCCGAAGGGCATCGTGTTGAAGCAGAATGGTCCATATGGAGTAATGAATGCCATTGCGGCTTGGTCTGCCTCCACCATCTTAATTCGATGGTAGCCGGAGTATGCGTCAAGGAAGCACAATGAATCGTGCCCTGCAGTAGAATCGATTATTTGGTTGATGCGGGGAAGGGGGAAGGGATCCTTTGGGCAGGCCTTGTTGAGGTCTTTAAAATCGACACATAGGCGCCAGGATTTATCCTTCTTTGGTACCATTACCAGGTTTGCTAGCCAGTCCGGATGTTTGATGTCTCTGATGAATCCGGCTTCCAGTAGTTTGGCTAGCTCTTCTCCCATTGCCTGTCTTTTGGGTTCGGAAAATGTGGGGACCCCGACTCATAAGTCGTGATCACCGAATGCATGTGTACAGTGATCCTAGAGATCAATGCTCACTGAACACACAGAAGCTGAATAACAAGAGTCTTACATCCATACATACCGTATTACACAAGTAGGACCATTATGGTCAAGCCTTGAGTATATCATCGCAACGGAAATCTTTGTCGATAACTTGGACCCATGCCATCTGCCTTAACCCTACAGGCATTCTGACTGGGAAGCGTCCTAGCTCGCATGCTCGTTGCCGAAGTATTCTTCATCATGTCCTATTCTTTCAAGCCTGGCCAAGTAAATAGCCAGGGACAAGCCAATGAGTACGTTTGAATGTACTCGCAAGCAACCCATGTTTTGGTTCAAGATACAACAATGCATGATATAGGTAAATTTTTGCAGAAAGCTAGTTTTGAGTGCAATGACATGTTCAACAACTTTGTAAGGCATGCATCAAGAGAATTCAAGTAACCATGAGGACTGGTTACAGATATCAACATATATAGAGTGGGCACCAACCCATCTAACATAAATAGAGTGGGCACCAACCCATCTAACATAAATAGAGTGGGCACCAACCCATCTCAATCATGTCAAGTCCCTTGACTTGACCCAAGTCATTTTATCAACACACACACTTGGTTTGTAAACAAGTGGACGTAGCCCAAGAGCGGTTACCCAACTGTCCTTGACCGTGGACACGGCTATTCGAATAGTTTTACACTCTGCAGAGGTTGCACACTGTACCCACAAGATCCGGGGAACTTCTGTGTCAGCCACGACCTGCGGTACCTCAGGTACCCGGGGTAAGCACCCGATCACTACCTTTCCCTAGATGACACTAACATGGAGTCCACTCGATTGGCAGTAACCCCCGTGCCCAACTTTTCACATAACACTTTCTTGGAGCCTCGCTCCCATACTTATCACATACCACTGGCACGGGGTACCAATGGTGTGTCCGGTGCCCTGTGAAAACAGTCATGGACGCCCTACCTGGCATGACCCCATCCCGAGAGAGCGCATCAACGACTCTCTTGTCACTAGTAATGCGGGCTCCAAGCTAGTATCGGTCTAGGTAATCAATAATGCCCTTTCGCATATAAGGGTAGAGTGGTTGCGCATGTAATGTTGGAATAACGGTCGCAACTCCGACCAATCCGTTTTTGAAAATGACACACACACTTGCCTCGGTACACCACTTCGTCATCAAGTGGTTACCCATCTCATCATCTCCCTCGGGCATAACTGGCACCCGACGGGGTTTTCGAAAAGAATTTTGAAATCACTTTGTCTCCTTCACCATGCATATACCCATCCCTTTTGCGTAGCATCTACTTTAGCATCTTATCTACTCCCACCTGCATAACCCTCATAAGAAGGTAGGGTCGTGCACAATGTAAGTATCAACGAGGAAGTAACAGAGGCAACCAACCCACGTGGTTCACCATCTCATCATGATTCCGATGCGACAATAATAAAGAGCTATATGACATGCATAAAGAGGGTTTCATAGACATGGTCAAAGGGCTGCTTGCCTGGTTCATCAGAGTCTTGAAATCTTCTGGTCCTTCTCCAAGTACTCCGTCTACTTCGTCAACTAACGTCAGAAACAAACACAATAAGCAACACAACAAGGCAAAAGTAAAAGTGCTCTAAAAATGTGAGTTGGACTTTTCTAGGATACCTCTGGTCATATGAGGGATGACCAAAGTGGTTTCATTGGTACTTGATCAATGGACATCTCTGAACATTTCAATATGATGGAGTCAAGGGATTAATGGGTTTGCAAGAAGTGTACAGAAATATATTTTTGAAAAATGAGAAAAGGCACCCATTTAATAAAGGATGATTTTTGAAGCATCTAGGAATTGGTTTCACTGGATTTGGAGTTGAGATGATTTTCCTATGAGTTTGCAAAGTTGACAAATATGAAGAAATGGCTCATAATATTGTGTGGCACAGAAAGTATTAATAAAAATGTTCATAAACTAAGTTTTGAACTTAGAAGCATCTAGGAATTTGAATCATTGCATTTGGATCAAATATGAGCTCTCTATAATATTCTAAAGTTCATCACAGAAATAGGAAAAGTAGGATTTGATGAATATTTATGAAGAAGAAGTCTCTGAAAAAATGTGCATGTTGCACCAACAGGTAGAGCATGATTTATGGAGTCACTAGAAATTTGAATCATCAAATTTGGAGCTAATTTGATTTGTTTATGGATTTTAGAAACTCACTGAAAAAATAATAAAAAGAAATACGGTCATTACCCTTATCCTGTGCGCCGGCGAGAGATAGCTGTGGGCCGCCACTGGGCCTGGCCCAGCCTCTCGCGCGCGCCCGCTGGTGGGCCACGTCGAAGGCGGGCTAGCGCAGGGCGCCTTCGCGCAGGGGAGGCGGATCCAGCCGAGGCCGTTTCCACTTAAACGGCGGGGCCCGCCCACCGGTCGCTGACGAGCGAGGCCCGCTTGTCGGGTTCGTCCCCAACCTCCCACTCGAACAGAGCAGAGGCAGGGGCGCGTCGTCGGCGGCTTGCCGGCGCTACAGACCACCATTTTCGAAGGTCCGGCCACCGGCGTGCTCAGCGGAGAGAGACGATCCCGGGAGACCCCACCACGGGTGCTTGTGTCACCAGAGGGGAGCAGGTCCTTGCCCGCGGCGGACGGCGGCGTCGGGCGAGATGGGTTCTGGGGTTGTGGGGCGCTACAGGAAGAGGTAATGGGCGGAGGAGCCTCGCCGGCGTGTGGTGGCTCCATTGGTGTCCAAAGGAGGGGAGGGGAGGCTTCGGTTTGCAGGAATTTGGGCGGAGCCCAACGGCGGCTCTTCGGCCATGGAGGGAGCAGGAGGGCATGAGAGGAGATGCAGGTTGGTCCATAGGATGCTCAGGAGGGAGAGAGAGACAAAGGAGTAGAGAGGAGGCTCGGGGGCGGCCTTAAATAGAAGGGGGCGAGGTGCACCGTGGCTCTTGCGCTGACGAGCTCCTAGTCGTTGCTGGAGGCCACGGGGGCGCGCGTGGGCGTGTCTGGGGTGTTCGTGGGATTGTTCTAGGGCGAGAGGAGAGGAGAGAGGGAGCAGGGGAGGGCCAGAGACGCGCGCGTGTGTGCCGCACCATTGGCGCGCTCGGGCGACCTCTGTTTGCTAGCGCGGAGGCGCGGGGAGGAGAAGAGAGGAGGGGGCCGACTGCGTAGCGTGTTGCGGACGCTGAGGCGCATCGGCAGGCGCACGGGGGAGGCTCGAGGTGGTCGGGGGACGCGGCGTCAACGGTTAGGAGCACGCTGACGTGCTCCAGAGCGCGCAACTGGCCGGCATCCGCGGCTTTTCCTCGCGTCCTCACGCGCCCACTTGTGTCTAGTGGCTGCAGGAAGAATAAACAAGGGGGGAGGAGGCCTTGGATGCTCTGGGACCTGGCAGGAGTGAGAGAGAGGTGAGAAAAGGGGAGAAATGCAGCTGTCTAGAGAGGAAAAATGGATCCCTGCCCCCCCTTAATCATTGCCTCTCGGGCAGGGAAGCACACCAGAGGTAGAGGGGGACTAGGAGGGGCTGTGGTAAAAAGGAGAAGTCATGGAGATTAGTGGAAGGGGATAAAACATGAATTTTGAGATTCTGCCAGAAGGTGTTTGATGTTGGTTTGGGCAAGAAGATGATTTACATTTGTCATGAGGCTCCACAGGGTGCAATGGAACATATAATTAGGGCCTTCCACCCATTTTGAGCTCATTTACGCAAAGTTGCCAATGCAACTTTTGTAAACCCTAGAAATCAGCAGAAATGGACTCTCCAAGATTTGGTCATGCAAATCTATTCTCCTTGATGCACCACTTGGTGTAGTGTCATCATTTGAGGGTATGAACATGTCCACAAAAGTTGAGATCAAAAGGAGAAAGTTTCCAATGTAGAGTTGTTCAAATTTGGTTCTGGACAGGAAGGGTTTTGGGGCACTTTGATCAAGTTAAATTGTTCTCCAACTTGTGCCACTTGGTCTAGATGAATAATTAGAACATTTGAGCATGTTCACAAGGTTTGAGAACATTTGGACATGTTTGGCAATGTAAAGTTGCTCAAACTTCAAAATGGACAGAGATGGTTTTGAGGGGATTTGATGATGTTATATTGTTCTCCAAGACATGAGACTTGGCAAGATCATCTAATATGCCATATGTGACATGCTAGAATTTTCTTGGAATTTTTGGAGAATATTTCCTTTGTAAATATTGCAAAAGCTTGAAATATCTAGAAAGGGTTTTTGAGGTATTTGACCAATATTTTGAACATGACCATGTGTTGAAACTCTTATATGTGGACAATATATGTCCACTGAGTTTCCCTAAATTTTGTCAAATATTCTTGGAGCAATAAAATAATTTTTCCCTATTAGAGACCATTTCTGGCCTTAAGAAAAAGCTTTTAAATAAAATAGGAAAATAACTTTTAAAATTATATTTTTGTGGTTTCTGGGTATCCTATATCTAATAGGAGTCAAATATATTTTTAGAAAGATTTTTACTGCCCTTAATTAAGTACTTGCAGTGCAAACCTCAATTCAGGGGTTTTTGAAAAACTAATTTTTTAAAATACTATTTGGCCAAATTATTTTTGTAAGAAAATATTTTTATGTCCTATACACATGGTTCAAGAGTTTGGAGCAAGGAGATGAAGTATAGGAGTTGGAGGATTTATTTGATTTTTAGAGCACTTGCAAACAGCAGACAAACATTCAATCAAAGCAAGGACAAAACACTCAAAAGTTTTTGTCAAACCACATTTTAGCATGATTTATTGACTTAAGTGTTGTGGCATGAAAATTAGGGGTGTGACAGACCTACCCCCCTTACAAGAATGTCATCCTCGAGATTCCCAGACTAGGCGCGGAAAGGAGTATGGAAACTTGGATTTGGAGTAGTCTTCACGTCCTCATACTGCTTCTGCTTCTGAGTGGTGCTCCATTGAATCTTGAAGGACCTGGTGTTGTAGCTTCAAGTATGATGCTCTTGGTTGATCCTGGTTGCTGAGGGGTCTCTCGCGTTAGGTCAGGTTGGACTAGGGGTCGATGGCTCGGTGGTCAATGTCCTCGTAGAGATCGGGCAAGTCAGGAAGTTGGAAACACTTCCGGGGTTGTGATGCATGGAAAGTGTTGTGCACATCAGGTAACTCAGGTGGCAACTCCAGCTGGTAACTGTCTTCTCTTCGTCTCGTAGTGATCTCAGAGGGGGTTGTTAAATCTTGGAGTGATCTCGAAGGGGGCCGATGAATCTTGGTGTGGGTCTCCTTGTCATGGAAATGCTAGGTTCCTTGGGGAGAAGTGGCTTGGAGATACACCTGGTCTTCAATGCGGATGTTTACTGCTTGATGATGGTGGTAGTTCTTCCTCCTTGGCATGGCGGTCTTCAAATGTTCCTTGACTAGCTGAACGGCTCTTCTTCCATCTTCAGGTGGACAGGTAGGTCACCAAATGATGATGACAACTATCTTGTCTAAGCACTCCATGAAGTCTATGGGGTACGTAAAGTGGGCTGAGGCATTGGTGATGGTCATGGTTGAGCATTGGCCAAGGTCTTATTGATCTAGAGCCAAAGCCCAAGGTCAGGATCCGACCATGTTGTGGCTTGGTAGGGCTTAAGGATTTCAAGGTTTCTAGTGTGCGAGTGAATGTTTATCATCCCATCCTTGAGCACAGTTTCTAAGATGCCAACACTTCTACCTAGTCTTCACCTCGTATTACCAAAAGAATCAACTCGTATAGGTCAACTCCAATCATTACTCATGTTATTCATATCCTCATGGCTCCCGAGAGGAGGTCTAACAAAATCATATATGACCACAATCCCCAAACTCATATGTATGGCTACCCCTAAAAATCCATGGGTAGAACATATAAGCTGCTAAGCTTCAATTAAACATGACAATCCAAGTGCTCAGCCCATTCTTCCAAGGTCCAAGGTAGTGCATCTCTATCCCAAGGAAACACGTCGTAAGCCACTCCAAGATCTTGTTTCCTTCCTATGAATCAACTCCAACAGCCCATTAACTTCCATCAACCACTACATAATCCATTTAATTCTACAAATCCAACGCCTATGCTGGTGTTCCACATGATCTCCTAAAGTCCTTGTAATCCCCAATACTTGAAAGGGCTGCCTTACTATAGTCAGTCCACAAATTCCCGTTATTGTGATCTAGTAATACTCCAAGGTCAAGCTCACCAAGATGCCTAAATAAACTCCGACAATTAGTCCAATCTCCTAGTTTATCCTCCACCAAGAATCATGGTATCATGATCGAGATCGTCAGTCTAAATCCAATTTACTTCGAACCATGTAGACATACTCATCATCTATATTCAGCTAGAATCACCTACTTAAATCCAAATCTCATGTCCAACGAGAATTTCTTCACTTTTCCCCAAGTTATTATCGTAATATCAACTATCTCCTATCCATATCCACTGGCTAAGTCAAATCCTTATACATCCGAGAATTTCAGCTTGCGATCATAATTGTCCTACTAAATCCAATTTACTCAGGGGCAATGAAAGCTATGCTACTCTATTAACATGATCCCACCAAGTTCATCAACTAACATCAAAGCCTCATAATCCACCAAATAGTCGCTTATAATTCCTCCAGGTCACTGACACAAACTCATCAAGTCATTAGCCATCTATTCCTATATCCTCAGACTGGTCTTCCCTATGGCATCGTCAGTTTTGGTGCTATCTTAGAATGATAATGTGCTCGTTCACTATGTCCACTAGTTCCATAATGAACCCAATGATAAGCAAGGTTACGGAGGCTTAACCGGTTCTCTTGCAATTCGTAGGTCAAGCTCAGGGTTAAGGTTTCGAGCTGGGGTATCTCGTGAAGTCTCGAAGGGTCTAGGAATGGGTTTCTAATCTTGAGGGTTAAACATAATTCTACGGGGTTGCATTTGGTCGAGGAGGTTGTAGCAAAAGTCCTCAATGCTTGTTGGTCGCCGAGGTGGAATCCTTGGTGCATAATGTCTTGCTTGCCTTCAGTTGAGGAAAGAGATGAGAGGGAAAAGTAGCATAGAGGAGGGGAATGCCTAAAGGGGGTTCTATAGTGCAAGTGCTAACAACAGGTGCAAAGAGGGCCAAACAAAAGAAACAAGGTGAGGAAGGTGACATAGTCGCATACTTGTCGCTTAGGGCAAAAATGCGACCTATATCAAAACACAAACAAATAAAAACAAGCAACACACAATCATGGTTCTATTCGAACTATCATACGGACTCGATTGCGCATAGGGGGTACACGACTCATCCTACCCTAGGGGTTCTCGGACTCGGTAGTCGTGCCTTGTGCCTCATGCAGTCTTCTGAGTTTTCCTCAGGTGTTGCTACGTCTCTTGTAGTTGTTCGATGAAACAATCTGGGTTGAGCCTGAAGAATCTTCAACAACTTCTCGCCTGTTGAAGTGATGGGGTGAAGGTGGCTCCTCATAACTGGCGTTGGCTTGGTCTTCTATTGTCTTCTTAACCATGACGATCCCTTTTTGTCTTCTAAGCCGTCGATGGTACCAGGTAGGTAATCCTTTATGCAATGACATTATCAAGGCGTCATAGAGGTCCATCATGTCGGTTATGTTGATGACAACTTCGACACCAAGAGCGGGGGATGAGGAGAACCGTTTTCCTGCTCACTATGGTGAGGCGGACCAAATGGCTAGGTTCTCATCCATCGGTGGTTGCCGATAAAACAACGGTAGTGACAGGGTTACTCTATTAGCGATGTATATCATGATCTTGCATATTCTATGCCCTGATCATCGTAGGCTAATGTTGCATCATCTTGGGGCAATGTCAAGGGTGTCACCATCTCCTGGGTCTTCAGGTCCTCATTCCTCGAGGATGTATCTTCTGTTGGTATCGTCTCGTTGTGATGTCACCAATCTTGTGTTCAGGAGATGTGGGTGAATGTCTGGCATGGCATCTTCCTTCCAGATTATCCACAAGGATTACAAGGAATCCAGTGGTCAGGGGCATAACGGTTCTAGCGACCAAAGGTTTTGAAGGGGAAGAGATCAATAAGGAAAGTATACCTTAGTTTTCAAAAAACTGAGAAGGGAAGAGAAGTACAGATAGTTTTGAAAAGTAGTAGTAGTTTTGGAAATAGTTTTACCCTAACTAACGACCATGCTAACTAAGGCTCCCTACAGTCAGGATGGCTCTGATACCAGCTCTGTGGGGACCCCAACTCATAAGTCGTGATCACCGAATGCACGTGTACAGTGATCCCAGAGATCAATGCTCACTGAACACACAGAAGCTGAATAACAAGAGTCTTACATCCATACATACCGTATTACACAAGTAGGACCATTATGGTCAAGCCTTGAGTATATCATCGCAGCGCAAATCTTCGTCGATAACTTGGACCCATGCCATCTGCCTTAACCCTACAGGCATTCTGACTGGGAAGCGTCCTAGCTCGCATGCTCGTTGCCGAAGTATTCTTCATCATGTCCTGTTCTTTCAAGCCTGGCCAAGTAAATAGCCAGGGACAAGCCAGTGAGTACGTTTTAATGTACTCGCAAGCAACCCATGTTTTGGTTCAAGATACAACAATGCATGATATAGGTAAATTTTTGTAGAAAGCTAGTTTTGAGTGCAATGACATGTTCAACAACTTTGTAAGGCATGCATCAAGAGAATTCAAGTAACCATGAGGACTGGTTACAGATATCAACATAAATAGAGTGGGCACCAACCCATCTAACATAAATAGAGTGGGCACCAACCCATCTAACATAAATAGAGTGGGCACCAACCCAACTCAATCATGTCAAGTCCCTTGACTTGACCCAAGTCATTTTATCAACACACACACTTGGTTTGTAAACAAGTGGACGTAGCCCAAGAGCGGTTACCCAACTGTCCTTGACCGTGGACACGGCTATTCGAATAGTTTTACACTCTGCAGAGGTTGCACACTGTACCCACAAGATCCGGGGAACTTCCGTGTCAGCCACGACCCGCGGTACCTTAGGTATGGTTTACACACATAGTGCGGCCGGAGTGATCTGAGCATCCGCACTGTACTGAGTACTTTGTGTGAAGAAGGGAAAAAGGGTGAGAAAGGGAAAAAGGGTGGAGCACAATTAAAAGAGCGGGGGTAAGGAGACGAACATTGGGTTCGGCACTAGGCGTAGAATCTCCGCAGTCTGGCCGCGTTCCATGGGTTCGGCTCGAGTCTGTTATCGGATGCATTACGCAGGCAGTACACTCCTCCGGTGAGAACTTTATCAATAATGAAGGGACCCTCCCACTTAGGTTTGAGCTTGTCCTTCTTCTTCTCCGGTAGGTGTAGAACAAGTTCGCCAATATTACAAGTTTTGGCCCACACTTCTCTGGTTTGATACCGTCGAGCCTGCTGCTGATAGAATGCGGAACGGGCTTTTGCGACGTCGCGCTCCTCCTTTAGGGCATCTAAGTTGTCCTGTCAATCTAACTCGGCTTCCTTTTCTTCGTACATGCGCACACGAGGTGAGTCGTGGATTATGTCGCAGGGTAGTACTGCTTCTGCGTCGTACACCATAAAAAATGGTGTGTATCCGGTGGTGCGATTCGGCATGGTCCGCAGCCCCTAGAGTACGGAGTCGAGCTCCTCGACCCAGTGCGTGTCTGATTCCGTCAAGGACCGCACTAGTCTGGGTTTGATGCCGCTCATGATGAGACCATTTGCACGTTTGACCTGGCCGTTTGTTTGGGGATGGTAGATGGAGGCGTAATCGAGCTTAATGCCCATGTTGCCGCACCAAGTTTTCACTTCATCGGCTGTGAAGTTTGAGCCATTGTCAGTGATGATGTTGTGGGGGATGCCGTAACGGTGTACAACCCCGGATATGAAGTCTATCACTGGTCCAGATTCGGCCGTTTTAACTGGTTTGGCTTCTATCCATTTGGTGAACTTGTCCACCATGACCAATAAGTATTTTTTCTTATGGCTTCCCCTTTTAAGAGGTCCGACCATATCCAGCCCCTAGACCGCAAAGGGCCAAGTAATGGGGATTGTTTGGAGAGAGGTAGGGGGCATATGACTCTGATTTTCAAAGAGCTGGCAACCGGCGCAGTGTTGGACAAGGTCCTGTGCGTCTGCTCGGGCTGTTGGCCAATAAAAGCCTGTACGGAAGGCCTTGCTTACAAGTGCCCGAGCCGCAGCGTGGTGCCCGCCAAGTCCGGCATGGATTTCAGCCAAGAGCAGCCGCCCTTCCTCTTCGGAGATGCATCTTTGGAGCACTCCGGTCGCACTCTTCTTATAGAGTTCTCCCTCATGTACTTTGTAGGCCTTGGAACACCGCACAATATAACATGCTTCATTTTGGTCCTCGGGGAGCTCCTTCCTATTTAGGTAGGCCAAGAAAGGCTCGGTCCACGAGGCGATTACAGCCATGATTTCATGGGCCGAAGGTGTTATTTCGGTGGCGGACCTCCGATTACGTCAGATGGTTCAGAATCTGGGGTTGTATTCGGATCCGGACTAGTATTGTCGGACTCCCCTTCCCATACCATGGATGGCTTGAACAACCTTTCCAAGAATATGTTGGGTGGGACAGGGTCGCGTTTGGCGCGGATGCGGGCGAGGATATCCGCCGCTTGATTGTTTTCTCGAGCCACATGGTGGAATTCGAGCCCCTCGAACCGAGATGACATTTTGAGGACGGCATTACGGCAGGCTGCCATTTTCGAATCTTTGGCATTAAAATCTCCGTTTATTTGTGATATTGCGAGGTTTGAATCCCTGCGCACCTCTAGGCATTGAATGCCCATAGGGACTGCCATCCAAAGACCATGCAACAGAACCTCGTATTCGGCTGCGTTGTTGGAGTCTGTGTATAATATTTGGAGTATGTATTGGACCGTGTCTCCTGTGGGGGAAGTCAGGACTACACCTGCTCCCAATCCGGATAGCATTTTAGAGCCATCGAAGTGCATGATCCAGTTAGAGTATGTGCCATACTCTTTAGGGAGTTCGGCTTCTGTCCATTCGGCGACAAAGTCAGCCAATACTTGCGACTTAATGGCCTGCTGTGGTTTGTATGTTATGTCGAACCGAAGGAGCTCAATGGCCCATTTAGCAATCCATCTCGTAGCGTCGCGGTTGTTTATTATGTCGTTCAGTGGTACTTCAGAGGCCACCTTAATCGAACACTCCCAGAAGTAGTGTCGTAGCTTCCAAGATGCCATCAAGACCGTGTATGCTATCTTTTGATAGTGTGGATATCGAGATTTGCATGGGGTGAGGACCGTAGACACGTAATATACCGGCATTTGGAGCGGGGAATTGTATCTGTCTGATTCTCGTTTGACGACGAGCGCTGCAATTACAACTTGATGTGTTGCAGCTATGTACAATAGCGTAGGTGCGCCAATATTTGGCGCTGTCAGGACTGGATTACTGGCCAATAAGGTCTTTATTTCATCCAGTCCGGCCGCGGCTGCATCCGTCCACACAAAGTGTTCGGTGCATCGAAGAAGGCGGTAGAGGGGTAGTGCCTTTTCTCCTTATCGGGAGATAAAGCGACTTAACGCAGCCACGCATCCAGCTAGTTTCTGGATATGTTTGAGGTCTGTTGGGATAGCCAACTATGACAGAGCTCGGATTTTTGCCGGATTTGCTTCAATTCCTCTATTGGAAACAATGAAGCGAGCAACTTCCCAGAGGGTACGCCGAAAACATATTTTTCCGGGTTTAGCTTGATGTCGTATGTTCTGAGGGTTTCGACGTGTCTTGTCTTTATGACCACGTCGTCCACATATGCCTCCACTGTTTTGCTGATTTGCTTCTCCAGGCATGTTTGAATCATGTGTTGATAGGTTGCGCCTTCATTTTTAAGCCCGAAAGGCATAGTGTTGAAGCAGAAAGGACCATATGGTGTTATGAAGGCCGTTGCAGCTTGGTTGGACTCTGTCATCTTTATTTGATGGTATCCGGAGTATGCGTCGAGGAAACATAGTCAAACGTGTCCTGCGGTGGCGTCAATGATTTGGTCGATGCGAGGGAGGGGGAAGGGATCCTTGAGGCAAGCCTTGTTGAGGTCTTTGAAATCGACGCGTAGGCGCCAGGATTTGTCCTTCTTTGGTACCATTACCAGATTTGCCAGCCAATCCGGATGCTTGATATCTCCGATGAATCCGGCCTCAAGTAGATTGGCTAGCTCTTCTCCCATGGCTTGTCGTTTAGGCTCTGAGAAGCGCCTAAGAGTCTGTTTGACTGGCTTGTATCCTTTCAGTATATTGAGGTTGTGTTCGGCCAGCCTGCGTGGGATGCCCAGCATGTCCGAAGGATGCCAGGCGAAAATGTCCCAATTCTCGCGTAGGAAGTCTCGTAGTGCGGCGTCCATTGTGGGGCTCAACCGTGTCCCGATGGAAGCTGTCTTCATGGGGTCTGTTGGATGGACCTAGAATTTGACTATCTCGTCTGTGGGTTTAAATGAGGTGGACATGGGTCGTTTGTCGAGTATCATGTCGTCCCTGTCCACTGTGGCGCGCAGCGTTGTTAGTTCTTTGGTTGCTAGGGCTTCGGATAATGCTTCCAGGGCTAGTGTTGCAGTTTTATTTTTGGCGTGGAGTGAGACGTCCGGATCACTGGCTAGAGTGATGATTCCATTGGGTCCGGGCATTTTAAGCTTCATGTACCCGTAATGGGGTACAGCTTGAAAGCTTGTGAATGAGTCCCACCCTAAAAGAGCGTGGTATCCGCTGCTGAAAGGAGCCACTTGGAATGTCATTTCTTCGGACCTGTAATTCTCCGGGGTGCCGAATACCACATCGAGTGTGATTTTTCCCGCACACCATGCATCCCAACTAGGGATGATTCCCCTGAAGGTTGTGCCGCTTTGCTCAATGCGGCTTTTATCAATTTCCATCTTGTTGATTGTTTCTTCATAGATCAAGTTTAATCCGCTTCCGCCATCCATGAGTACTTTAGTGAGCCGAAAGCCGTCCACGATTGGGCTAAGGACCAAAGCGGCAGGTGCCCGGACGGTCTGGAATTGGGGTTCGTCACTAGCACTGAAAGTTATAGCAGTGTCGTTCCACGGATTTATTTTTGCCACGTGGCAGACTTCAGTGAAATTTCGATGAGCTCGCTTGCGCCTATGATTTGAGGAGAAAGTCTCGAAGACTGTAAGTACCGCATTGTTGTCTTCGGCGAGATGTTGTTCTGCTTTATGGCTTACAAGAAAATCCTTGCCGCTTTTTGCTACCTGCCGGAGTATCCAGCATGCTCTAAGGCTATGCGTTGGCGTAGTGTCCGGCGTGCTGTGAATTTTGCATGGCCCATTGAGCCATTCTTCCAATACGGTTGCACGCCCTGGGGTGGGCTTTGGTTTTTTGGGAATTGGATCGGGTAACTTACGAGAGTTTGCCCTTTTAGTTCGAATGAAGGGTTTAGTGAGAGTCGGATTGTCCCAAAAGTCTGTTTGGGTTTTCCAGGCACTTTCCATCGCACAGTACTTCTGTACTATGGCTGCTAAGTCGGCAAAGTGTACTATGTCACGGCGACTTATAGCATTAAGGATCCCTTTGCTCATGCAATTTTTGCAGAAAAGTGAGAATGCGTCCTCCTCGTGATAGTCCTTGACCTTGTTTATCATAAGGAGGAACCTGGCCCAGTAGCGATGTACTGTCTCTTGGGGCTCTTGTCTGATATGGGAGAGATGGCTTAAGTCTGGGAGGGTGGTCGTAGTTAAATCTGGATTCTGATCCGATCTAACGCCCAGGGGCAGAGGAGCTTCCGGGCTTGACAGCTTGGGCTCCGGAGTGCTGCCCGATTTTTCCGGCCCGTTGCCCGATCCTAAGTTCGGGACCTGGGTCATGTCCTCCCGCGAACGGGTATCCGGCTCAGAGAGCTCGGCAATCCGAACATAGTCCGTCCTCAAAATAGAGGAATAATCCATGTGTGGCTCTTCCACTACCGCTATCTCGTGGGTGACCGGTGGGGATTTAATATCCCTTTGGTCGGGTTTAAGCCCAATCCGATCATAGTCTGTAGCGACTCCCAAAGCGGTGATGCGATCCAAGAGCTCATTGAGGGAGGAGAGCTCCATTGGATCCATCTGTTCGGCGAGTTCCGAGTTGACGTGGAGGCCATTTTTGATGATCCGAGAGGTCATCGTCGGTGCTGAAGCTGATCGAGCGGTCATGACGAAGCCGCCTAGTAGGAGAGTTTGGCCTACCGCTAGTGCTCCCCCAGCGGTGATGTTGTCTTTGACAATGAGATGGGCCATCGAGCCTTGCAGCGATGACACAGAGGAACTCTCAATGAAAGCACCAATGTCAGTGTCAAAACCAGCGGATCTCGGGTAGGGGGTCCCGATCTGTGCATCTAAGTCTAATGGTAACAGGAGGCAAGGGACACGATGTTTTACCCAGGTTCGGGCCCTCTCGATGGAGGTAAAACCCTACTTCCTGCATGATTGATCTTGATGATATGAGTATTACAAGAGTTGATCTACAACGAGATCATAGAGGCTAAACCCTAGAAGCTAGCCTATGATGATTGTAATCGTGTCTCTAAGGACTAAACCCTCCGGTTTATATAGACACTGGAGGGGGCTAGGGTTTACACAGAGTCGGTTACAAAGAAGGAAATCTATTATCCGGATTGCCAAGCTTGTCTTCCACGCAAAGGACAGTCCCATCCGGACACGGGACGAAGTCTTCAGTCTTGTATCTTCACGGTCCAACAGTCCGGCCAAAGTATATAGTCCAGCTGTCCGGATACCCCCTAATCCAGGACTCCCTCAGTAGGTTTCTTAATGGAGGCGTTTGAATGCGCCGAGGGTGCATCTTCTGCCGGGCGTGCAGCGGACGAGGGAGGGGTAGTAACTATTGTCGCCTGTACACACTCTTACTGTTGAATCCAGTTCCCCAAGAGTTGAAAAACGAACTGTTGCCGCCGCCTACACACTCGTTCACTTGAAGAGACTCCAATGGCGATCCCAGGGGTGAGCCTGCTGGATATGGACTTCAGCAAGGAGTTCCCCTTTGAGTTCTCCATTTAGTCATATGGTTGCACCAAGTTGAATGTGATGTACACCAACGATACGAACTTGGTGAAGCTCTATCTCGCCTCAGTCCTATGGCTGCACCAGGTTCTGGAGCATTCGCCCGTTTCATCGGCAGCGTCGACTAAACCTTCGCTACGCTGGAGAGAAGGAAGAACGCGACGATTCGGCCATCTGGTGCAACAAGCTTGTCGACATCCGGAAGCAATACAAGATCATCAGCAACGGGCAGGAGAAGGACTCCGTGGTTGACCTCGCTGAGACCATCATCAACCCCTGATACGCCAACATGAAAGAAGACAACCTAAACACATGGGAGGTACCTCTGAATCTAGCCTACATAACCTACGCGGCCAAGGACGCATACGCATACTATGACATGTACAGGCAGATCTTGGACATGAGGGTGTGTCTGCTTCCCGTAACCGACGAGTACACGGACAGCCGCAGCGTCATGATCAAGCATGCCAGGAAGGTCTAGATGTTGTACTTTATCTATTTATAAGCACCTTTATCATCTGAGTGTTTCATGCATTAGCCTATGTGTCGTAATTACCTGTTTCGTCCGAAATATTTCTTTTAAGAACCCATTAACCTTATTGCTTTTTAGTGGCTATTT
Organism: Triticum aestivum; assembly: GCF_018294505.1. Lineage (NCBI taxonomy): Eukaryota > Viridiplantae > Streptophyta > Magnoliopsida > Poales > Poaceae > Triticum > Triticum aestivum. Next base: position 247,120,540 of record NC_057801.1, read on the forward strand.
GCTTATGTATGTAACTAGTTCACTTGTCCGTTAAAAAAACTAGTTCATTCGGCTGCTGTGCTTTGATCTCCTTCCTCCCAACATATTCCCCTCCTCAGGTGGACCCAACAGGTCTCTGAATTTTCTCCCACTTTCTTTTTCGATGTAAACTGAGTTTTCTCCCAGTACTTTTCGCTAGAACCAACTCAACTATCCCACATCTAGCCTAAAAAATAATAATACCCCACGTATTATTAACTCATCAAATTTAAATGATATTTTATTTCGTAAGTTGAAAGTTCTTACAAAATAATAATAATAATTGTTTATATATAACTTGGCAAGTTAACTCATAGTGATTGCATACATAAGCTTGCAAAGATTTTACTGACCAATGCAGTAATAGACGTGTAATCATGTATTTATGTTTTTATAACATTTCTCCGTCTATCCCAACATGATATTTTCACACAGCCCAGCAAGTCCACGGATTTCGAGAAAAATGCAAATGGGATTTAAACAGGCTGCATAGATGCTACATCATTGTTTCACCCAGCCCACCAAATGGACTCAAAAACAAATGGACTGGCTGACATGTGGGCTAGTAGGTCGAAGCCTAGGAAGGCGTTAGATTTACATCCAACGGCCGGCATTCTTCTTCAATCTCTCGTCTTCTTCCCCCAGCGCTGTCGGAACTACCTGCTCCAGCCTTCGGCGTCCAGAGGCGTTGTTTTGCACTCCTCAGCGAAACGCTACCCCGCCGACGGCCAGGCCATCCCTCCACTCCGCACCTCCTGTTATTCTCTGCCGAGTGTAGGCCCACCCCGCACCCGAACCAGTCAAATTTCCCACTCCTCTCCGTTTTCGACTCCACTGCCGCGTCTTCCCCATCTCCGGGTCATTCCAGTCTGGGGCCTCGCCGTCGTCCACTGCCTCGGTGTGCTCGGCACGGCGTGGTCAACATACGAGAGTCATCGGAAGAGGACTGTAAGTGGAGAGCCTGACGGCTGGGACCCATTGTTGGGGAACATAGTAATTTCAAAAAAAATCCTACGGACACGCAAGATCATGGTGATGCATAGCAACAAGAGGGGAGAGTGTTTTCCACGTACCCTCGTAGACCGAAAGCGGAAGCGTTAGAACAACGCGGTTTGATGTAGTCGTACATCTTCACGGCCCGACCGATCAAGCACCAAAACTACGGCACCTCCGAGTTCTAGCACACGTTCAGCTCGATGATGTCCCTCGAACTTCCATCGAGCCGAGTGTCGAGGGAAAGTTCCGTCAGCACGATGGCGTGGTGACGATCTTGATGTTCTACCGTCGCAGGGCTTCGCGTAAGCACCGCTACAATATTATCGAGGAGGACTATGGTGGAGGGGGGCACCGCACAGGGCTAAGAGATCAAGAGATCAATTGTTGTGTCTCTAAGGGGTGCCCCCTCCCCGTATATAAAGGAGTGGAGGAGGGGGAGGGCCGGCCCTCTCTATGGCGCGCCCTAGGAGGAGTCCTACTCCCACCGGGAGTAGGATTCCCCCCTTCCAAGTAGTAGGAGTAGGAGTCAAGGAAAGGGGAGAGAGAAGAGAAGGAAGGAGGGGGCGCAGCCGCTCCCCCTAGTCCAATTCAGACTAGGCCTTGGGGGGCACCCAACCTCTCCTCTCTCTTTCACCTAAATCCCAACAAGGCCCATATACTCCCCGGCGAATTCCCGTAACTCTCCGGTACTCCGAAAAATACCCGAATCACTCGGAACCTTTCCGATGTCCGAATATAGTCATATAATATATCGATCTTTACGTCTCGACCATTTAGAGGCTCCTCGTCATGTCCCCGATCTCATCCGTGACTCCAAACTACCTTCGGTACATCAAAACACATAAACTCATAATATAACCGTCATCGAACTTTAAGCGTGCGGACCCTACGGGTTCGAGAACAATGTAGACATGACCGAGACACGTCTCCGGTCAATAACCAATAGCGAAACTTGGATGCTCATATTGGCTCCAACATATTCTATGAAGATCTTTATCGGTCAAACAGCATAACAACATATGTTGTTCCCTTTGTCATCGGTATGTTACTTGCCCGAGATTCGATCGTCGGTATGTCAATACCTAGTTTAATCTCGTTACCGGCAAGTCTCTTTACTCGTTATGTAATGCATCATCCCACAACTAACTCATTAGTCACATTGCTTGCAAGGCTTATAGTGATGTGCATTACCGAGAGGGCCCAGAGATACCTCTCTGACAATTGGAGTGACAAATCCTAATCTCGAAATACGCCAACTCAACATATACCTTCGGAGACACCTGTAGAGCTCCTTTATAATCACCCAGTTACGTTGTGATGTTTGGTAGCACACAAAGTGTTCCTCCGATAAACGGGAGTTGCATAATCTCATAGTCATAGGAACATGTATAAGTCATGAAGAAAGCAATAGCAACATACTAAACGATCAAGTGCTAAGCTAACGGAATGGGTCAAGTCAATCACATCATTCTCCTAATGATGTGATCTCGTTAATCAAATGACAACTCATGTCTATGGCTAGGAAACTTAACCATCTTTGATTCAACGAGCTAGTCAAGTAGAGGCATACTAGTGCCACTCTATTTGTCTATGTATTCACACATGTATTATGTTTCCGGTTAATACAATTCTAGCATGAATAATAAACATTTATGATGAAATAAGGAAATAAATAATAACTTTATTATTGCCTCTAGGGCATATTTCCTTCACCCATGAGGTCCATGGTCGCACGCATGGAAAGTTCCTCCTTATTACGCACTGTACGTGGACTGTACGTGGGAAGGGCTTCTGTATTTCGCGAAAAAAGCGTTCCCCCCGCTGACAGGTCGGACCCACCAGCTATATCTTCGCATGCAAGGAATTGCCTCCTTATTCGCACAAAAAAATGAATACCCCCTTGCTAGATGGGACCCACCATAGTGGGTGGCTGACTTGTGGGCCTACTAAGTTGACAAGGATGGAGGGCTTTGTCAACTTAGTCAATATGAATGATTCTAGCTCCAGTGACCGTACAATGTCCATCCAACGGCCATAGTGCTTCTTCAACCTCTGGTCTTCTTGCTCCAGCCGCCCAAAGCAGCACCGGTCGTGTCGCGTGCTCCTGCCTCTCGTGGCCGGCTGTGATGCCGCGGAGGCCTCACCGCCCCCTACTACTCCCACCACTGGCCCAGGGCATCCCTCTACTCACCCACACCCCCTGTTATTCTGCGGCAACGGCAGCCTCACGCCGCAGCCGAACTAGTGAACCCTCGTACTCCTCTCCGTGTGGGCATCCGCTGTCGCGGCTTCCCTGGCTCCGCATCGTCCCCTTCCTAGGCCTCGCCGTTGTCCACCGCCTTGGTGCTCTCGGCCCGGCGTGGTCAATGTGGTCAACGACCGACTTCCATCGGAAGAGTACTGTACGTGGAGAGGCTGACAGCTTGGTCCACTGCCACAGCTGGGTCCACGGCCACAACCCAGTTTTTTGTGATTTGCCAAGTAAGTCGCTTTGTCAGGCCTGATGGGCTGCAAATCTTTCAAGATGAGGAGAGCTTCATTCGGCTGGCCGAGAAAATTGCCTATCAGTAATGAGAAATGGGCTATACATTTTTTAAACACATCACACCGGCAATTAGTTTCAAGTATCTTTTTTTCATTTCGAGATTTTAAATTGCATTTATTTTTATGCGTGGACAATTTGTTGGATTTTATATTGATATACATTTATTTTAAATTGGATATATGTCTCATGATCTTTCAAACACGAGGAGCTTGCCAAAGGATAAAAATAAAAAGGGAAAGGTGAGGATCACCTTGACTCAAGAATAAAGTGAAAACATAAAGTAAAAGATAGGCCCTTCGCAGAGGGAAGCAGAGGTTGTCATGCGCGTTTAGGGTTGATGCATAAAATCTTAGTGCAAAGGAACGTCACTTTATATTGCTCCTTGTATGTGGACCTTTATTATGCAATTCGTTGCTTTTATTACTTCCACAACAAGTTCGTACAAAGCTTATTTTCTCTGCACTAATAAGTCATACATATTTATAGAGCAATTTTTATTGCTTGCACCGATGACAACTTACTTGAAGGATCTTACTCAATCCATAGGTAGGTATGGTGGACTCTCATGGCAAAACTGGGTTTATGGATATTTGGAAGCACAAGTAGTATCTCTACTTGGTGCAAGAAATTTGGCTAGCATGAGGGGGAAAGGCAAGCTCAACATGTTTGGAAGGTCAATGACAGTATACTTTAACTGAGATGTCAAAAAACATAAACCATTACGTTGTCTTCCTTGTCCAACGTCAACTCTTTTAGCATGTCATACTTAATCAGTGCTTCACAATCATAAAAGATGTCCAAGATAATATATTCATATATGAACCCCTCTTTCCTTATCACTTCCTAATAATTGCAACGATGACCAAGGCTACGTTCATCAACTCTCAACAATTTTTATGCCTCATAGTTTCTATGTGTGAAGTTATCACTATCCATAAGATCAATATGAACTCTTTTGTTCTTTCTACTTTCACAAGATCATAGCAACATGGCAAAGCCCTTGACTCAACACTAATCTTTATTATAGATAGCACACGGACTCGATTACATAAAGAGATCACAAAGCAAAACTCAAAACTACTTGATATCAAAACTTCGAACTACTAGATCAAGATACTACTAAAAGGATCGAACTAATAAAGCGGTAAAGATAGGAGTGTGATGGTGATACGATACCGGGGCACCTGCCCCAAGCTTGGCAGTTGCCAAGGGGAGTGCCCATACCCATGTGATTGTTTCTCCTTCTTCACAGTTGGTGTTATGATCTTCTTGGCGATGATGCCCTTCAGGATGCGGTTCTCCTCCTCGAGCTTATTGACTTGTTGTTTGAGGTCCATAATTTATTTACGGAGCTTGCCCGTAACGGCCAAAGCTCCTTTTACCCAAGGATGCTGCATAGCTTCTGGAGAACACATGAGACTCTTTTTCATATTTTCATAAGAAAGAAATCTAGAGTTGGAAGGGATGACCAAAGCAGGGACAACTAGGCTAGGTAGTTCGCCCATAGTGAATTATGCTTGGAGATGAAAGGTAACTTCTTGATATTCCTCCATGGCATCTATCCTTTTCAAATCATCCTCCATCTCATCCTCCTTTGATGGTCCAAAGTGATAGGCATCGCTATTTGCTCCTGGACCTGGCGTTGGGTGAGACACCCGGCTCTCCCCAACTGACTCCTGAGAAGACATCTTGCTTTACTCTGCAATAGGAACAGCTCGAAACAAAAACAGAGGATATTTGCGTGATACGGTGGTCAAAACCTTCGGGAGTATATATAATGAATTTTTACCAACCAAAATACGTAACATACAAGAAAACGGAGTCCGGGAGGCACACGAGGTGCCCACGAGACATGGGGGCGCGCCCTACAGGGGGGCGCCCTCCTCTCTTGTGGGAGCCTCGTGCCCCTTTCGGACTACTTCTTTCTTCCTAAAATCTTTAAATAATCCAAAACTGATAAAAATTGCCATTAGAGTTGTTTTGGAGTCGGTTTACTTACCGTACCACGTACCTATGCCTTTTCAGAGTCTGGAACGTTCTGGAAAGTGTCTCTTATGTATTCCTCAGGGGTTATGGTTTCAATAATATTAGTTTCAACATTGATAGGATTACCTAAAATATAATGTTTAATTCTTTGACCGTTTACCACCCTCGGATTTGTGCCTTCGAAGTTGTTGATTTTTATAGCACCAGAACGATAGACCTCCTTGATAACGTAGGGACCTTCCCATTTTGAGAGAAGTTTTCCAGCAAAAAATCTTAAACGAGAGTTGAACAATAACACATAATCTCCTACGTTAAACTCACGCTTTTGTATCCTCTTATCATGCCAGGTTTTGACTTTTTCTTTGAAAAGCTTGGCATTCTCATATGCTTGGGCTCTCCATTCATCAAGTGAGCTAATATCAAATAACCTCTTCTCACCGGCAAGTTTGAAATCATAATTGAGCTCTTTAATAGCCCAATATGCCTTATGTTCATGTTCAAGAGGTAAATGACACGCTTTTCCATAAACCATCTTATATGGAGACATACCCATAGGATTTTTGTATGCAGTTTTATAGGCCCATAATGCATCATCAAGTTTTTTGGACCAATAGATCTATTCACAGTCTTTTGCAAAATTAATTTGAGCTCTCTATTGCTCAACTCTACTTGACCACTAGACTGCGGGTGATAAGGAGATGTGATTCTATGATTGACATCATACTTAGCGAGCATCTTACGGAAAGCACCATGAATAAAGTGTGAACCACCATTAGTCATAAGATATCTAGGGACTCCAAACCTTGGAAAAATAACTTCTTTAAGCATTTTAATAGAAGTGTTATGATCAGCACTACTAGTTGGAATAGCTTCTACCCACTTAGTAATGTAATCAACAGCAACTAAAATATGTGTATAACCATTGGAGGCAGGAAAAGGTCCCATATAATCAAAGCCCCAAACATCAAACGGTTCAATAACAAGAGAATAATTCATAGGCATTTCTTGACGTCTACTGATGTTACCTATTCTTTGACATTCATAACAAGATAAGACAAACTTACGAGCATCTTTGAAAAGATTAGGCCAATAAAATCCAGATTGTAGTACCTTGTGTGCAGTTCTATCTCCAGCGTGGTGTCCTCCATAGGATTCAGAGTGACACTTGCATAGGATTTGTTCCTGTTCATGCTCAGGCACACAACGTCTAATAATACCATCTACTCCTTCTTTGTAAAGGTGTGGATCATCCCAGAAGTAATGTCTTAAATCATAAAAGAACTTTTTTTGCTCGTATGTGAAACTAGGCGGTACATATTTAGCAACAATGTAATTAGCATAGTCAGCATACCAAGGAGCAGTACGAGAAGCATTGACGACCGCTAATTGTTCATTAGGAAAGCTATCATTAATAGGAGTGGGTCATCAAGAACATTTTCTAGCCTAGATAAGTTGTCTGCAACTGGGTTCTCAGCTCCCTTTCTATCAATAATATGCAAGTCAAATTCTTGGAGCAAGAGAACCCATCTAATGAGTCTAGGCTTAGCATCTTTCTATTCCATAAGATATTTAATAGCAGCAAGATCAGTGTGGATAGTAACTTTGGAATCAACAATATAAGGTCTAAACTTATCACATGCAAACACAACTGCTAAGAATTCTTTTTCAGTAGTAGCATAATTTCTCTGGGTAGTATCAAGAGTCTTACAAGCATACTGGATAACATTCAATTTCTTATCGACTCTTTGCCCTAAAACAACACCTATAGCATAATCACTAGCATCACACATAATTTCAAAAGGTAAATTCCAATCAGGTGGCTGAACAATAGGTGCAGTGATCAAAGCTTTCTTGAGTGTTTCAAATGCTTCTACACAATCATCATCAAAAACAAAAGGAATATCTTTTTGCAATAAATTAGTTAGAGGCCTAGAGATTTTAGAAAAGTCCTTAATGAACCTCCTATAAAAGCTGGCATGACCAAGGAAACTTCTTATACCTTTTATGTCCTTGGGACATGGCATCTTTTCAATAGCATCAACTTTGGCTTTATCAACTTCAGTACCTCTCTCGGAGATCTTGTGCCCCAAGACAATGCCTTCATTAACCATAAAGTGACACTTTTCCCAATTCAGGACGAGTCTAGTGTCTTCGCATCTCTGCAAAACACGATCAAGGTTGCTCAAACAATCATCAAAAGAGGATCCATAGACAGAGAAGTCATCCATGAATACCTCACAATTCTTTTCACAAAAATCAGAAAATATAGCCATCATGCATCTTTGGAAGGTAGCAGGTGCATTACATAAACCAAAAGGCATACGTCTATAAGCAAAAGTACCAAAAGGGCAAGTAAAAGTAGTTTTAGATTGATCCCCCACTGATACAGGTATCTGAGAGAAGCCAGAATAACCATCTAGAAAGCAAAAATGTGTGTGTTTGGATAGCCTCTCTAGCATTTGATCAATAAAAGGTAAAGGGTCATGATCTTTCTTAGTAGCTTTATTTAACTTACGGAAATCAATTACCATCCTATAGCCTGTAATAATTCTTTGCGGGATCAATTCATCTTTATCATTAGGAACAACTGTAATACCTCCCTTTTTAGGGACACAATGGACAGGGCTTACCCATTCACTATCAGCAACAGGATAAATAATACCTGCCTCAAGGATCTTTAGTATCTCCTTCTTACCACTTCCTTCATTTTGGGATTTAATCGTCTTTGAGGATCTCTAACTGGTTTGGCATCTTTCTCTACTGAAATTTTGTGTTGACATAATGTGGGACTAATGCCTTTAAGATCATCCAGAGTGTATCCAATAGCAGCTCTGTGCTTTTTCAAAGTTTTCAATAATCTTTCTTCTTCTTTCTCTGAAAGGTTAGCACTAATAATAACAGGATATATTTCTTTTTCATCAACATAAGCATACTTAAGATTATCAGGTAAGGGTTTGAGTTCAAACACAGGATCATCCTTGGGTGGAGGGCGATCCCCAAGAATTTCAATGGGAAGCTTATGTTTCAGCATAGGCTCCTGTTTAAAGAACACTTCATCTATTTCTTCCCTTTCCTTCATAAACATATCGTTTTCATGGTCTAGCAAATATTGTTCTAACGGTTCAGTTGGAGGAACAGCAATGGAAGCAAGACCAATAATTTCATCCTTACTAAGTGATTCCCTTTCACGAGGTTGTCTACTAAACTTGGCAAAATTAAACTCATGAGACATACCATCTATGCCAACAGTGACAATATTCCTTTCACAATTAATCTTAGCACTAGCAGTATTCAAGAAGGGCCTGCGGAAAATAATGGGACAAAAATCATCTTGTGGGGAACCAAGAACAAGAAAATCAGCAGGGTATTTAATCTTCCCACACAAGACATCAACATCTCTAACAATCCTAATAGGTTTAATGGTGTCCCTATTGGCAAGCTTAATAGTAACATCAATGTCTTCTAATTCAACAGGTGCAATATCGTGCATAATTTCTTTATAAAGATCATAAGGTATCGCATTAGCACTAGCACCCATATCACATAAACCATGATAACAATGATCTCTTATTTTAACAGAAATAACAGGCATGCCTACAACAGGTCTACGTGTCTTAGTATCGGGTCTAGCAATATTAGCAGGTTCACCCAAGAAAGAGATAACATGCCATCTAAGTCCTCATCCAAAAGATCTTTAATCATAGCAATACCAGGTTCAGCATTAATTTGCTCAGGAGGTGTATAGGTCCTAGTATTACTCTTACGAACAACAGTCGAAGCTTTAACATGATCTTTTATCCTAACAGGAAAAGGAGGTTTTTCAACATAAGCAGTAGGAATAATAGGATCACTATATGTAATACTCTTCTCTTAGACTGTAATAGGTGCAACTACTTTCACTTCAACAGGAGGATTATATTTAAACCACTTCTCTTTAGGGAGATCAACGTGAGTAGCAAAAGTTTCACAAAAAGTAGCTACTATCTCAGAGTCAAGTCCATACTTAGAGCTAAATCCACGGAAAGCATCGGTATCCATAAAAGATTTAACACAATCAAACTTAGGTGTCATACCTGACTCCTTACCATCGTCGGAACCCCAATCTTCAGAGTTGAGTTTAATTCTTTCCAATAAGTTCCATTTGAAATCAATAGTCTTCAGCATATAGGAACCAGCACAGGAAGTATCGAGCAAGTAGCGATTATCAAGAGAAAGCCGAGCATAAAAATTCTGAATAATCATTTCCCAAGAGAGCTCATGATTGGGGCATGAATACAACATTGACTTAAGCCTACCCCAAGCTTGAGGATGCTTTCTCCTTCACGAGGCCAGAAATTATATATGTAATTACGATCACGATGAACAAGATGCATAGGGTAGAACTTCTGGTTAAATTCTAACTCAAATCGCTTATAATTCCAAGATCTCGTATCATCACATAGCCTATTCCATGTCAATGCATCTCCCTTCAAAGATAAAGGGAAGACCTTCCTTTTGACAACATCATTGGGAATACCTGCAAGCTTAAATAATCCACAAACTTCATCCACAAAGATAAGGTGTAAGTCGGGATGCAATGTTCCGTCTCCTGCAAAAGGATTAGCTAGCAGTTTTTCTATCATACCCAAAGGAATCTCAAAGTGAATATTTTCATAAGGTTCAGTAGGTAGAGGAGCATCTCTTTGCTCTTCTGGTTGGGGTGAAGATACCCCAAACAAGCCCCTCAAAGGATTAGTTTCCATAGTGATAAGTAATAGAAAATTTCAGCACACTATATAAATGTTTCCTTACCAAGTTCCACTCACCAAGAGTGCTACGCTCCCCGGCAACGGCGCCAGAAAAGAGTCTTGATGACCCACAAGTATAGGGGATCTATCATAGTCCTTTCGATAAGTAAGAGTGTCGTACCCAACGAGGAGCAAAAGGAAATGATAAGCGGTTTTCAGTAAGGTTTTCTCTGCAAGCACTGAAATAGTAGGTGATAGATAGTTTTGTGATAAGATAAATAGTAATGAGCAAAAAAGTAAATAAAGTGCAGCAAGGTGGCCCAATCCTTTATGTATCAAAGGATAAGCCTGGACAAATTCTAATAATGAAGAAGGAGCTCCCGAGGACACATTGGGAATTATCGTCAAGCTAGTTTTCATCACGTTCGTAAGATTCGCGTTCGGTACTTTGATAATTTGATATGTGGGTGGACCAACACTTGGGTACTGCCCTAACATGGACAAGCATCCCACTTATGATTAACCCCTATTGCAAGCATCCGCAACTACAAAAAGGAGTATTAAGGTAAACCTAACCACGGCATTAAACATATGGATCCATATCAACCCCTAACGAAGCAACGCATAAACTAGGGTTTAAGCTTCTGTCACTCTAGCAACCCATCATCTACTTATTACTTCCCTATGCCTTCCTCTAGGCCCAAATAATGGTGAAGTGTCATGTAGTCGATGTTCACATAACACCACTAGAGGAAAGACAACATACATCTCATCAAAATATCGAATGAATACCAAATTCACATGACTACTAATAGCAAGACTTCACCCATGTCCTCAGGAACAAATGTAACTACTCACAAAGCATATTCATGTTCATAATCAGAGGAGTAATAACATGCATAAAGGATCTGAACATATGATCTTCCACCAAGTAAACCAAATAGCATCAACTACAAGGAGTAATCAACACTACTAGCAACCCACAGGTACCAATTTGTGGTTTTGATACAAGATTGGATACAAGAGATGAACTAGGGTTTTGAGAGGAGATGGTGCTGGTGAAGATGTTGATGGAGATTGACCCCCTCTCGATGAGAGGATCGTTGGTGATGACGTTGGTGATGATTTTCCCCTCCCGGAGGGAAGTGTCCCCGGCAGAACAGCTCCGCCAGAGCCCTAGATTGATTCCGCCAAGGTTCCGCCTCGTGGCGGCGGAGTTTCATCCCATAAGCTTGCCCACGATTTTTCCAGGACAAAACCCTTCATATAGCAGAAGATGGACGCCGGAAGCCCACCAGGGGGCCAGGAGATAGGGGGCCACGCCATAGGGGGGGCGCCCCCTGTCTCCTGGACAGGGTGTTGGCCCCCTGGCCTATTTCTTTTGCCCATAAATCCTTATTAAATCCAAAAATTTGTTTCGTGGAGTCTTAGGTCTTTTGGAGTTGTGCAGAATAGGTTTCCAACGTTTGCTCCTTTTCCAGCCAGAATTCCAGCTGCCGGCATTCCCCCTCTTCATGGTATACCTTGTAAAATAAGAGAGAATAGCCATAAGTATTGAGATATAATGTGTAATAACAGCCCATAATGCAATAAATATTGATACGTCAATTTTGCATCATGCTTTTATATCAATATTTATTGCATTATGGGTTGTTATTACACATTATATCTCAATACTTATGGCTATTCTCTCTTATTTTACAAGGTTTACCATGAAGAGGGGGAATGCCGGCAGCTGGAATTCTGGCTGGAAAAGGAGCAAACATTGGAAACCTATTCTGCACAACTCCAAAAGATCTAAGACTCCACGAAACAAATTTTTGGATTTAATAAGGATTTATGGGCAAAAGAAATAGGCCAGGGGGCCAACACCCTGTCCAGGAGACAGGGGGCGCCCCCCCCCTAGGGCGTGGCCCCCTATCTCCTGGCCCCCTGGTGGGCTTCCGGCGTCCATCTTCTGCTATATGAAGGGTTTTGTCCTGGAAAAATCGTGGGCAAGCTTATGGGACGAAACTCCGCCGCCACGAGGCGGAACCTTGGCGGAATCAATCTAGGGCTCTGGCGGAGCTGTTCTGCCGGGGACACTTCCCTCCGGGAGGGGAAAATCATCACCAACGATCCTCTCATCGAGAGGGGTCAATCTCCATCAACATCTTCACCAGCACCATCTCCTCTCAAAACCCTAGTTCATCTCTTGTATCCAATCTTGTATCAAAACCACAAATTGGTACCTGTGGGTTGCTAGTAGTGTTGATTACTCCTTGTAGTTGATGCTATTTGGTTTACTTGGTGGAAGATCATATGTTCAGATCCTTTATGCATGTTATTACTCCTCTGATTATGAACATGAATATGCTTTGTGAGTAGTTACATTTGTTCCTGAGGACATGGGTGAAGTCTTGCTATTAGTAGTCATGTGAATTTGGTATTCGTTCGATATTTTGATGAGATGTATGTTGTCTTTCCTCTAGTGGTGTTATGTGAACATTGACTACATGACACTTCACCATTATTTGGGCCTAGAGGAAGGCATAGGGAAGTAATAAGTAGATGATGGGTTGCTAGAGTGACAGAAGCTTAAACCCTAGTTTATGTGTTGCTTCGTTAGGGGTTGATATGGATCCATATGTTTAATGTTGTGGTTAGGTTTACCTTAATACTCCTTTTTGTAGTTGCGGATGCTTGCAATAGGGGTTAATCATAAGTGGGATGCTTTTCCATGTTAGGGCAGTACCCAAGTGTCGGTCCACCCACATATCAAATTATCAAAGTACCGAACACGAATCTTACGAACGTGATGAAAACTAGCTTGACGATAATTCCTAATGTGTCCTTGGGAGCTCCTTCTTCATTATTAGAATTAGTCCAGGCTTATCCTTTGCTACATAAAGGATTGGGCCACCTTGCTGCACTTTATTTACTTTATTTACTTTTTGCTCGTTACTATTTATCTTATCACAAAACTATCTATCACCTACTATTTTAGTGCTTGCAGAGAAAACCTTACTGAAAACCGCTTATCATTTCCTTCTACTCCTTGTTGGGTTCGACACTCTTACTTATTGAAAGGACTATGATAGATCCCCTATACTTGTGGGTCGTCAAGACTCTTTTCTGCCGCCGTTGCCGGGGAGCGTAGCGCTCTTGGTGAGTGGAACTTGGTAAGGAAACATTTATATAGTGTGCTGAAATTTTCTATTACTTGTCACTATGGAAACTAATCCTTTGAGGGGCTTATTTGGGGTATCTTCACCCCAACCAGAAGAGCAAAGAGATGCTCCTCTACCTACTGAACCTTATGAAAATATTCACTTTGAGATTCCTTCGGGTATGATAGAAAAACTGCTAGCTAATCCTTTTGCAGGAGACGGAACATTGCATCCCGACTTACACCTTATCTTTGTGGATGAAGTTTGTGGATTATTTAAGCTTGCAGGTATTCCGAATGATGTTGTCAAAAGGAAGGTCTTCCCTTTATCTTTGAAGGGATATGCAATGACATGGTATAGGCTATGTGATGATACGAGATCTTGGAATTATAAGCGATTGAAGTTAGAATTTAACCAAAAGTTCTACCCTATGCATCTTGTTCATCGTGATCGTAATTACATATATAATTTCTTGCCTCGCGAAGGAGAAAGAATCTCTCAAGCTTGGGGGGAGGCTTAATTCAATGTTGTATTCATGCCCCAATCATGATCTCTCTCGGGAAATGATTATTCAGAATTTTTATGCTCGGCTTTCTCTTGATAATCGCTACTTGCTCGATACTTCATGTGATGGTTCCTATATGCTGAAGACTATTGATTTCAAATGGGACTTATTGGAAAGAATTAAACACAACTCTGAAGATTGGGGTTCCGACGATGGTAAGGAGTCAGGTATGACACCTAGTTTGATTGTGTTAAAGCTTTCATGGATACCGATGCTTTCCGTGGATTTAGCTCTAAGTATGGACTTGTCTCTGAGATAGTAGCTACTTATTGTGAAACTTTTGCTACTCACGTTGATCTCCCAAAAGAGAAGTGGTTTAAATATAATCCTCCTGTTGAAGTGAACGTAGTTGCACCTATTACAGTCGAAGAGAAGACTATTACATATAGTGATCCTATTATTCCTACTGCTTATGTTGAAAAACCTCCTTTTCCTGTTAGGATAAAAGATCATGTTAAAGCTTCGACTGTTGTTCGTAAGAGTAATACTAGGACCTATACACCTCCTGAGCAAATTAATGTTGAACCTGGTATTGCTATGATTAAAGATCTTTTGGATGAGGACTTAGATGGGCATGTTATCTCTTTCTTGGGTGAAACTGCTAATATTGCTAGACCCGATACTAAGACAGGTCGACCTGTTGTAGGCACGCCTGTTATTTCTGTTAAAATAGGAGATCATTGTTATCATGGTTTATGTGATATGGGTACTAGTGCTAATGCGATACCTTATGATCTTTATAAAGAAATTATGCACGATATTGCACCTGTTGAATTAGAAGACATTGATGTTACTATTAAGCTTGCTAATAGGGACACCATTAAACCTATTGGGATTGTTAGAGATGTTGAAGTCTTGTGTGGGAAGATTAAATACCCTGCTGATTTTCTTGTTCTTGGTTCCCCACAAGATGATTTTTGTCCCATTATTTTCGGTAGACCCTTCTTGAATACTGCTAGTGCTAAGATTGATTGTAAGAGGAAGGTTGTCACTGTTGGCATAGACGGTACGTCTCATGAGTTTAATTTTGCCAAGTTTAGTAGACAACCTCGTGAAAGGGAACCACCTAGTAAGGATGAAATTATTGGTCTTGCTTCCATTGCTGTTCCTCCAACTGATCCGTTAGAACAATATTTGCTAGACCATGAAAACAATATGTTTATGAAGGAAAGGGAAGAAATAGATGAAGTGTTCCTTAAACAGGAGCCTATGCTGAAACATAACCTTCCCGTTGAAATTCTTGGGGATCCCCCTCCACCCAAGGGTGATCCCGTGTTTGAACTCAAACCATTACCTGATAATCTTAAGTATGCTTATATTGGTGAAAAAGAAATATATCATGTTATTATTAGCGCTAACCTTTCAGAGAAAGAAGAAGAAAGATTATTGAAAACTCTGAAGAAGCACCGAGCTGCTATTGGATATACTCTGGATGATCTTAAGCGCATTAGTCCCACATTATGTCAACACAAAATTTCAATGGAGAAAGATGCTAAACCAGTTAGAGATCCTCAAAGACGATTAAATCCCAAAATGAAGGAAGTGGTAAGAAAGGAGATACTAAAGCTCCTTGAGGAAGGTATTATTTATCCCGTTGCTGATAGTGAATGGGTAAGCCCTGTCCATTGTGTCCCTAAAAAGGGAGGTATTACCGTAGTTCCTAATGATAAAGATGAATTGATCCCGCAAAGAATTATTGCAGGCTATAGGATGGTAATTGATTTCCGTAAGTTAAATAAAGCTACTAATAAAGATCATGACCCTTTACCTTTTATTGATCAAATGCTAGAGAGGCTATCCAAACACACACATTTTTGCTTTCTAGATGGTTATTCTGGCTTCTCTCAAATACCTGTATCAGCGGGGGATCAATCTAAAACTACTTTTACTTGCCCTTTTGGTACTTTTGCTTATAGACGTATGCCTTTTGGTTTATGTAATGCACCTGCTACCTTTCAAAGATGCATGATGGCTATATTTTCTGATTTTTGTGAAAAGATTTGTGAGGTATTCATGGATGACTTCTCCGTCTATGGATCCTCTTTTGATGATTGTTTGAGCAACCTTGATCGAGTTTTGCAGAGATGCGAAGACACTAGTCTCGTCCTAAATTGGGAAAAGTGTCACTTTATGGTTAATGAAGGCATTGTCTTGGGGCACAAGATCTCCGAGAGAGGTATTGAAGTTGATAAAGCCAAAGTTGATGCTATTGAAAAGATGTCATGTCCCAAGGACATAAAAGGTATAAGAAGTTTCCTTGGTCATGCCGGCTTTTATAGGAGGTTCATTAAGGACTTCTCTAAAATATCTAGGCCTCTGAGGTTCATTGCAAAAAAATATTCCTTTTGTTTTTGATGATGATTGTGTAGAAGCATTTGAAACACTCAAGAAAGCACTACAAAAAAAGACACATCCGTGAAATTTTGGGCCGAACGAAAAAAAATTATGTCATACATATGACACTTCTATGACGATAATTGTGACAAAACCCGGTATCATCATAGATGTGGTGGGCTCCTACTTCTATGACAAAAAATCATGACAGAAAATGGGCTTTTCGTCCTGGGCGGGCCGGATACGCAGCTGCATGAAATTCTTTGGGCCGTCCATGACGGAAAAAACCGTGGTAGAAGCGAGGGGGAGGAAAATTTCGGGGAGTTGCCGGTTACGGTGGGAGAGTGATGCGCATTTCTCTCGTATAGGTACACACGTGTGTGCGAGGCATTGGATCTAACTGAAGCCGAGCAAGGCGTTGGGCTCTAACTGAACCCGAGTGATTGCACTGCAGGCTACGCGTTACTGAACCCGAGCGATCGATCGATGGTTGTTAACTGAACCCGATGGAGCGATTCCTTCGCTACTGCTGCTAACTGAAGCCGATCGATGCTGCCTCTGGGATGAACAGTGAGTGTTGCGGGGGGTTTGGATGAATAGTGAGCGGTGGCGTTGCCTCTGGATGAACAGGAACCCGTGGTGTGGAGGGCTGGATCAACAGTAGACAGTGGAGGGGTGGCCGTGGAGGGGTGGTTGAACAGGACCCCGTGGTGTGGAGGGCTGGATGAACAGTAGACGGTGGAGGGGTGCCCGTGGAGGGGTGGTTGAAAAGTAGCCGATGGAGTAGCGTGCAGTGGAGGCTGGATGAACAGGAGCCCGTGGAGGCTGGAGGAGGTCGACGGTGGAGATGAA
>NC_057801.1:247138024-247138627 GCF_018294505.1 Triticum aestivum
TCGTCCGTTTTGCGGTATGCCACACCCCTCCCGATCAACAGGACCCCCGTTTCGACCGTAGGAGGTCTGTTTCCTCCGTTTTGCAGTATACCACACCCCTCCCAATCAACAGGACCCCCGTTTCGACCGTAAGAGGTCCGTTTTCTCCGTTCTGCGGTACGCCAGGCCTCGTTTCCATCGCCTGTTCCGTCCAAGCCGGTTGGCTCCCACGCGTTCCGTTGCCTCCCGATGAACACGACGCATTCCGTTGCCTCCCCATGAACACGACGCATTCCATTGCCTCCCCATGAACACGACGCATTCCGTTGCCTCCCCATGAACACGACGACGATGTTGTTTCTCCTTTCCGACCCAGCCATGTATGTATGCGCGAGTAGGCATTCGAGACCCTGCCCGTATGTACGTACGTGGTCGTATTTTCTTTCTTGCACCCTCGCTGCTGTACGTACGTGTACGTGCGCACCTCTACTACGACCAGTATGTACGTACACGTTCGCGACCAGAATGACAACGCTATGTACGCTTCGACCAGGTGGGTCCCGACTGTCAGGCAGTTCCTTCCGTGCGAAAATGTAGCTGGTGGGTCCCAGTAGTTAGAGGGGT
>NC_057801.1:247138870-247148748 GCF_018294505.1 Triticum aestivum
ATCGTTTTTTTTTTTGCCCGGACGCACTTCCTTGCGTGCGAAGATGTGGCTGGTGGGTCCCAGTAGTCAGGGGGAAACTTTTTTCGCGAAATACGGTGGCCCGTCTGGTGGGTCCCCGCTGTCAGGTGGAGGAATCATTATTTTCCGCATAATAAGGAGGCACTTCCTTGCTGCGGCCGTGGACCCAGCTGTCAGCCTCTCCACGTACAGTCCACGTCTGATGGAAGTCGTTCCTTGACCACATTGACCACGCCGTGCCTAGAGCACCACGGCGGTGGACGATGGTGAGGCCTAGGAAGGGGACGACTCGGAGCCGGGGAAGACACAGTAGTGGATGCCCACGCGAAGAGGAGTACGAGGGTTCACTGGTTCGGCTGCGGCGTGAGGTTGCTGTCGCCGTAGATTAACAGGGGGTGTGGGTGAGTAGAGGGATGGCCTGGCCAGCGGTGGGAGTAGTAGGGGGCGGTGAGGCCTCCACGGCATCACAGCCGGCCACGGGAGGCAGGAGCACGCGGCACGACCGGCGCTGGTTTGGGTGGCTGGAGCAAGAAGACCAGAGGTTGAAGAAGCACTACAACCATTGGATGAACATCGTACGGTAACAGGAGCTAGAATCATTCATATTGACTAAGTTGACAAAGCCCTCCGTCCCCGTCAACTTGGTAGGCCCACAACTCAGCCTCCCAGTATGCTGGGTTCCAGCTGGCAAGGGGAATATTCATTTTTTTGTGCGTAATAAGGAGGCACTTCCTTGCGTGCGAAGATAGTTGGTGGGTCCGACAAGTCAGCAGGGGGCATGTTTTTTTCGCGAAATACAGAGGCCCTTCCGGTGGGTCCCAGATGTCAGGTGGAGGAATCATTATTTTGCGCGTAATAAGGAGGCATTTCCTTGTGTGCGGCCGTGGACCCAGCTGTCAGCCTCTCCACGCACAGCCTACTTCCGATGGTGTCATTCCACGCCGCGCCGAGCGCATCCAAGGTGGTGGACGACGGCGAGGCCCCGGACAGCAACGAGCCGGATATGGGAAGACGCGGGAGTAGAGTCACAGACGGAGAGGTGTACGATGGTTAACTGGTTCTAATGCGGTGTGGTTCGGCAGTCGGTGGAGAAGAATAGGAGGTGTGGAGGGTTGGAGGGATGGCCTGGCCAACGGTGGAGTAGCGCTTCATAGCGAAGCGTGCTAAGCAGAGCTGCTAGCAGCAGGAGGCGGGAGGTGGTCCCGGCGGCGCTGGAGGAAGAAGACGAGATATTGAAGATGGATGTCGGCCGTTGGATGTAAATCCAACCTCTAAAATGTCAGAATCATTTGTTGAATAAATTTACAATGACTTGCGTTGGCTTCGACCTATTGGCCCACATTTCAGCATCCAAAAATGTGGCACGTATTCAACCCATTTTTCAGAATTTACAGTCTTTTTTTGTGCAGTAGAATTTACAGTGAATTTGATCTTTTTTTTGAATTACAGCCATTAGCTGGGTTGGGTGAACAATTAATGTAGCTTTCATGCGGCCCATTTATTTTATTTCCTAAAGAATTACAGGCCATTTGCACTTTATCTAGATACACGATTTTGCTGGGCTGATTCTAATTATAATGATGGGTTGGGCCAGCAATGTTATCAAAAAATAAACAAGGGCTGAGCATTTTGTTATAAATATATTTAAACAATAAGTGATATTATTACATTCGTCCTTAAATGTTACCAAGCTTTTATACACAATCACTAGGATTTTCGTGCCAAAACAATCCAGGATTTTATTTGTTAAGAAATTATTTATAAGTTAATAAGATGTGGGATATTGTTTTCTTACATATGTAAGTATCTGTTAAATATATGATGACAATAAAAAAATATAATAACATATAAAATAATTTAAATATATATAATATAGTTAAAAGGGAAACATAAGTTGTACCTGGCGTTCCTATTCTTGTATAGAAAAATAGAACAGACCGCTGCGTTTTCTTCAAAAAAATACATAAATTGGGCTGCCAAAAATAAAACCTCGGATGGGAGGTCCATAGGCCGGTCGATACATGACGGCCCTAAGAAAATACAAACAGGCCCTCCCATCCGACATCGTGGGCTGCGCATGTTAAAAATAAAAGCCTAGACGGGGCAGCCCAAAACCACGTCCAACACTTGCCAAAACTTCGTCCCTCGTTTTCTCTGTGTTTCGCACACTCAACATTGTGTGGGCATTTTGACTGTGCATCATATGAAGATGTGCTATGCATGAATGTTGATCAGCATGATGTTAACTGGCTGGTAGTTCCATTTTCGACCAGGAATAAAACTCCAACATGATGTTAACCTTGTTTGAAAAGGCCGTGTTAATATAAATGCTCTGCCTCTGAAAGTTGCAGTTTCTTATCTGAAACTGAACTTGCAGTTTCTTATCTGAAACTGAAACTTGCAGTTTCTTCTCGTTTGCACTTTTATACTCCTATGAAACTACATTTTTTTAAGTGCTAAAAATAGATCTCTAGAATTCATAAAATTCTTCATATGCTCAATACTGTAAATCTGAAATTCAAAAGACATTCATATCTGAAAGTACTCTCAAAATACACAAAACAAAACACAATTCACAACCTGCAAATACTGACAACCCTAAGCTCCTCCTGACAATTCACAACCTGCCCGACTATTGGGCTGAGGGGCAGTCCCCTCCTATTCCTCGACGGCAGACAGCCGCCCCGTGAGACGATGTGAACGTCGAGGGAGACGATGGCGGGGAAGCGTCGTCGGGCCAACTGCTTTTCTCCTCTTGTAGTTGGGTTCGGTCGACAATGACTCCACCGGCTCGCTCTGGAAGGACACCCTCACAAACGGCACCTTGTAGATGCTCGATCCTTCAATCTCTGGTGGATGCTCCATCTGGGATCGATACTCCCACCATCGCTCCCTCACGATCGGATTCGGTGAATCTGTTTGCTCCATGGCCCAGAGGAGCAGCTCTACGTACTCCGGCACGACTCCCTCCGGGAGTATCGCCGCCTTTTCGCTCTGTTGCAGATATTTGGCCATGGATGTCACCGTCGCCGCTAGTTGGTCCTTGTTGTCAAACCAAGACTGTATCTCCAACATCCTAGCTAGCTTCACAAGGTCGCCGTCTGCGATCCTCATGTATCGGTTGTACTCCTCCATCGATCTACTTCTCCACAGCACCTTCACTCACCGGCGGTGGTTTTTGAATGGAAGAGGAGAGGAGCGGCGCTGGTTTTGGATTAGAATGGGAGAGGAGCGACGCTGGTTTTGGACTGGAACAGGAGAGGAGGGGCGGTGGTTTTGAAATGGAAGAGGAGAGGAGCGGCGCTGGATTTAGATTGGAACAGGAGAGGAGCGGCGGTGGATTTAGATTGGAACAAGAGAACAGAGGAAGAGCGGCGCTGCTCTTGGAAGTATTTTTTGTTGTTTTGCGTATTATGGGTCAAAGTTTGACCACGTACTATATGTGACAAGCAAAATGTGAATGCATGTCACCAAAAATTGTATCGTTTGGTTCGTATCTGAATGTACTTTCAAATTATATTAATTTTGCAACGTATAACATATATTTTATGTGCGAAAATCATGGTCAATTATAACCCAGAATAAAAGGGAGACTAGTTAATGTGGGGTCGCTTTCTTAACTGAAGGGTAAATTGATTTTGATTTTGATCCAGTCATAGCGCGCCGGCTCTCTGCCCAATCCTAAATCGCTGCCGCACGCTCCTCTCCCTCTTCTCCATTGCAAAACCACCTCCTCTCCTCTCCATCATCTCCATTCCAAAACCACCGTCTCGCCTCTCCCTCTTCTGATCTTCTCCATTGCAAAACCACCTCCCCTCCTCTCCATCATCTCCATTCCAAAACCACCTCCTCTCCTCTCCATCATCTCCATTCCAAAACCATCGTCTCGCCTCTCCCTCTTCTGATCTTCTCTCCATTGCAAAACCACCTCCTCTCCTCTCCATCATCTCCATTCCAAAACCACCTCCTCTCCTCTCCCTCTTCTCTATTGCAAGACCACCGTCTCTCCTCCCATCTTCCAAAGCTAGCACCGAACCACTCAGAACGACATCTATGGAGAGGATGCAGCAGCAAATCGGGCAGATTGCTGGCGGCGATCAGGCAAAGTTAGCCAGGTTGAAGAAGATCCTTAGTTGGTTTGACAATGAGTGGGAGATTTCGAGGACGGTGTAGGCCATGTGGCAATGTATGCGAAAGAGCAAGATGGCGGCGATGAGGGCGGCGATGTACATGTACTCCTCGGCGGCAGTCACGCCGCAGTCCTCTGAGTTCATCGAGTATCTCCTATGGGCGATGGAGCAGACAGATTCGCCCGAGGCGACAGTCAGGCGGAGGTGGTGGGCGTACAGGTCGAAGGTCGAGCACCCAGAGGATAACGAATCGATCGAGTATGGTGTGCCGTTCGTGAGGGTGCAGAGCCAGCCGGAGCCACAGGAGTATTCGTTCTCCCACCGCAAGAGGAGGCCGGATGGCACGACGTCGCTTCCCCGACGTTCTCCATGGTTCCCTCAATGCTCGCCTCGTTTCAACAGCGGCGGTAGGGTTGAAGGTAAGCTTCACACTAACCTAATCTTCCACCTGCTCATGCTTACAATCAATGTGACAGCTAAAGAAAATCATGCTTACAATCAGTCTCCGAGTACTACGCCAATCACCCTAAAATAGCTCTGGACCTTTGGGTCAAAGTTGTGACATAGTGTACAAATAAAGAAAAATAGATTGGTGCTTCTTTCAGAAAAGAGTACTCCCTAGAAAACTGCCAATATAAGCTACTAGTATTTGGTTACAGGATTTGCTGCCTGAGAAAGATCCGTCCACAGAGAGCGCCACACATCCCACTGGTTGTGGTGGATGCCAATGCGTGCATGCAGCATGGTTGGTGTCGGTAATTTTTACTTGGCACACCTCGCACTCTGCGTATATGCCGGTTCCATACGTACATTTGTGCAGTTCCACCAAAATGCAGCTGAATAACCCTGTTTGCACAGATAATGAAAAAGCTTGATTACATTATAGTGGCACTAGTTGATGAAACACACAAAATAAATAGAAGAAAATATTGCGATAGTATCATAGTATGCCATGCTGCGAGGGCGAGATGGGCCCTGCGACGCCTCATACGGTACGCCTCATACTGGACATCGTCCCAAGTCTCCCAGATACACCTTCTACCAGTGATGAACATCAGTGTACAGCAGTAGTACAAGGAGGCGCCTTGAGACATTCAAATCTCTATTTTTGTACATATCAACTAAAATTAAGCACCCCAGTTTGCAGAAACGCTTAAACATTAACAATGGGACTAGTTGATGAAACATACTTTAACAAAGAGAAGCACTTTCTTTATCAACATTGGAAATGAAATGATAGAGATGACACTCGCTCTATTTTAACTGTATTATTACTTCATTTTATCAGTGACACTAGGGTCAAGCAGGTGGCAAACGAGGTGTACCGTGCGTCGCAAGGACGGAGGCCGGGGGTGCTTAGACTAGGATGCTGAAGCTGGCTCTTTCAGTCACCAACATGGATGATTCAATTCATGGGACCTTTTGGTGCAGTTCACCTAAAATGAAGCAATGTCTCGTGAGCTAGTAGCTTCTTCTTCAAAAAAAATTTAAGAAAAGGGCTCCAGCCCCGGTTCCATTTCCATCAGAAAACGAAACCCACAGAGCTTCTTCTTCATTAGTGGCAATAAAATTGAGCAACATCAAGGTTGGTTGTGAAGCTCCTGGAATGCTCAACTATAGCTTGGATATCATTTGTGCAGTTCAACTAAGATCGAGCGTGAAATGTATATCTCTGTTTGCACAAAAAAGGTGGAAAGGAGGGTGACTAACAAGTAACAAGTGATGAAACATGCATCAAATGAAAAGAAGCATGTTCCTTATCTGAATGGCAATCCTACAAGGACAGTAGCAATTTCTAAAGCAGTGGCATTGCTAGATATTAGTGTGGGCATCAGGATTAACTATGACAACCGTTAAATACGACATTACTTTGGGCACGGGAGAGTAGGCGGACCATGACAGTTGCATTTCTAAAGAAAAGAACCAACTTATCTTAATGGGAAATTTTAGCAGGAAATGTAAAGAAGTGCCATTGATTCATATTACTGGAGGAATTACATTGAAAACAACATTGGTTTAACGTGTCCTTACTCAGTGCGACTGCTACATTTTACCAGTGGCATTACATAAGAGTGGCTCGGGGCAACAAACATCAGAACAGGATATCTGGGTTGGTCCCATTTTTGTTCGGTATAGCCACCTTATACTGTGTGAGGCTAGCAAATCTAGTGTTGGACTTACTCTGTTGACTTGTCCCCCAGTCCCCACTTTCTTTCCTTTTTCAACCAATAGATCGGGTTTATATTGTGTTTCTACTGCGTTTCCCTTTATTTCCCTATTAGACCTAGAGACCAATTGGATAGCCAGTCTCTGCTACTTTTCGCCCCCATTATTTCCTCTTTCGACAAAGTCCTAGATTCAGGTAACAAATCCTCCCCCACCCCCCACCCCCTTTCTTCCTTGTTTGAACCAAGTAGTACTAGATTCGAGTGCATGAACTAGTTTTACCTCTTAAACGTAAAAAAAATAGGTGGTTTTCGAATAGATGATCGATCCTATCTACGAGGGGGCCTGAGAAATAGTAAAAGTTACAAATGCAGCAACGTCAGGAGCTCGGGAAGTAGAGCAAGGCCGGTTTCGAAGGAAGTTATACCTGATGGTCGTCGGGATGTCGCTAGGTGGGCGGCGGGAGGCCGGATCTGCCCACACTACGGCAGCGAGGAAGAAGGGGTCGGAGGCCCTCCCTCGCCAGCGGTGCTTGGGAGAGAACGACAAGGCAGGCTGATCGGGACGCGCCCAGCAGTGGGTAAGAGCTGTCGCCGAGGACGACCGCGTGAACGTTGCACCTTCTCACCTTCCCCGGCGGAGAGGATCCAGCTGGATCTGTGACCAGCGGTGAGCAGAGAGAGAGAGTGAGTGGCCACCGCTGTCGTGTTTATATCTGGAGATGCCGAGACGGTGTGAAGAGAGCAACACTAGCAAGCAAGCGCGGAGGCTCTTGCCTATATAGTGGAGTAGTACTTAGTTTTCTTTTGTCTACCGGAGCCGGCTTGACCTCGTCAATGACTGTCGAGAAGTCTTCATGCATGTGGCCCGGAGGCGCAGTTGTCGTCATTTTGATCTGAAGCGCCGGATTATAACATATAACACGAAAAAATGCCACATGACAAGAAATCATAACCTCACTGCCCAAAGGAGACAACATGAATCCCGACGGACGAACTAGACGAGGAAAAAAGCTCAAATTAAAGATAAACTCGTAGAAAAGGGGTCCGTCGATAGATGTCCTAATTAATATAGCCGGCTTGACCTAGATGGCAGCCGAGTAGTCACTGTTCGTGCATGTGCCCCCAATGGCTAGCCCAACTCAGTTGTCGTTGTTTAACCCTCGCAATGATCCGAAGCACATGACACATAATTTTGCGAGATGACAAGAAACCTTTTTTTTAGATTTCTCACCACAACTACAGCCAAGTACAACAAAGCCTGCACGATATGTAGACGATAGCCAATCCAGGCGTGTCTGCTGGAGACTGGTCACATGCATGGACGAACTGATCTTCCGTGTCTTGCAGGGATCGTCCAGGCACCAATGTAGTACAACACTTCTCTAGTACTATCGCTCGTCTCCCTCTTCTATTAAGTCACCCAACTTGTGGGGCCAGGGAGTGTGCCTATGGTTGGTTCTCAATTGCCGTCCCACATGTGTGTACGAACGCAATATGACGCACGTTCCATTCGGAGAGCAGTGTGCCAGACCGACCGACCATCTGGGTGCGACGTGAACGCGACGTGCGTGTTGTATACTCCGTACATGTGTACCACCATTTTCTAGATGCTTTGCTCCATGGCGCGGGCGCAATCCATGGATACAAAATTAGTATACTGTATACTACTATTTAAAAGTCGAGGGCGGGGCTTTTCCTGCGCAGTAAGCGGTGGGACAGTTCCGCCTAGTCGGTTTGACAGAGACGCGAGAAGACGAGGGAGTAGGCTGCTGCAAACGTAGGGCTGTGTGATTTGACAGCGAGTTACTGCTGGACAGGTGGGGCCCCGTGATTTGACTTGCCATTATCATTTTAACTGCGGCGCTACGACCGGCGTGAGTCTCCCGATTCCTGACCACCTCCATACAGGTGCCTCTCCCAATGCTCCACCATGTAGTAGTACAGGCTGGCTCTTGCATGAGATCCCACTTCTCCACTTTTTCCTTGCCTCTCTTTCCTCCACATATGCAAAAATTCCATGTAAAGCGCACTATTGTACTTACTTGCTCCTACAGGTGCTTAAGCTTGCCACATAGGAATAAAGTCTGATGTGGCAAGTTAATCAAGAAGAGAGGGACTAGTTTGGTGACCCAAGGAAGAAACGGTGCTAAGCGCGTGTACCTAGGTGAAAAGACAATTTTGAGTCTATAGCTAATTAAATGAAGCAAACTTAGCAATACCACTTCATTGGAAGAGGTCACTCCTTGGCAAATGCAATAAATACTAGTACTCCCTGTGTCCCATTAGATAAGAACGTTTTTGACACTACACTAGCTAGTGTCAAAAACATTCTTATATTATGCGACGGAGGGAGTACGAAGAAAGAGATAGAGAGGAGTAAAAAAATACACTTATAGCCAACCTTATAGCCAACCTTGTTGTAGTATGAGTGACTAAGTGATGACTATTTATGACATGCCAACATCAGATAGCCTAACGCACCGTGTTAAATCTCCAAGGGCGCGACCACGCGAGCGACGGTCGTGGTAGGCGCAACCATGATACGTGCTGCTAGTAGACCTTGGATCTGAGATCAAATGGTCGCATGCTAAGTTGCTGAAAATTTTAAGAATAACCCTCCAGGATAGGATATTCACCCATAGGTCTAGAATCACGCCATGCAACCGTTCGATATCAGATCCAAGGGCTCTCGGAAGCCCGTATCATGGGAGAATGGAAAGCCACTACCCTGCCATTCGCACGCTGGCAGTTCGCTCCTACTCTTTCCCGCGCGTCCTTTAATACTACGGCGGTTCGCTCCTAGTCTTCCCGTCCATTCACATTACGGCAGTTCCACTAATCCTAACCCTCCTCCCAAATCCATGGCGTCCCAAATCTCCCCGATCAGCGGTGAGTACTGTAACGCCCCGGATTCGATGCGCCAGGTGTCCGCCAGTTATTCGCCGTCTTTGCCATGTCATTGGCTTGCGTGTTGCATTTTATCATGTCATCATCTGCATTTCATATCATGTCATCATGTGCATCGCATTGGCATACGTGTTCGTCTCATGCATCCGAGCATTTTCCCCGTTGTCCGTTTTGCAATCCGGCACTCCTATGTTCCCCCGGCGTTCCCCTTTTGCCTCTAGTTGTGAGCGGGTGTTAAACTTTCTCGGAATGGCCCGAAGTTTGCCAAGCGGCCTTGGTATAGCACCGGTAGACCGCCTGTCAAGTTTCGTGCCATTTGGAGGTCGTTTGATACTCCAATGGTTAACCGGGTAACAGCATAGCCCTCTTTTGTGTGCAGCCCAACATCCCTTCCAAAGTGGCTCACAACCCATATTAGTCTCTTCCATGCTCTCGGTCGTTCGATCACGATCACGTGGCCAAAAACCGCTCCTCATTTGGACTCTCCTAGCTCCCAGAATCTATAAATAGGTCCTCCCCCTCCATTTTTCGCGGATGAATCCCCTAACCCTAGATCCCACCTCCTCTGCACGCCGGACATGTCTGCCGCCGTCCGGACGCATCGCCACCGCCGCCCGCAGCCAACGGGGGCCTGCCACGTGTCCGCCCCCGCCGC
>NC_057801.1:247149073-247151796 GCF_018294505.1 Triticum aestivum
GCCAGTGCCGATCGCCGTCGCCGCCGACTTCGCCCGCCGGAGCTCTCCTCCGCCATGGCCTCGCCCGATCCGACCTCGCCCCGGCCGGATCCGGCGCCGCAGCCCCAGATCCGAGCGCCCCGGTCGCCGCCGCGCCTGCGCCACCCGCCGGCGACCTCGTCCTCCGGCGTTTCCCGTCACCGCTGCTGTGCGGGATCGGGAGGAGCCCGATCCGCTCCGCTCCCGCTCGCTCGCCCCTGCTGGGCCTCCTCCCTCGTCGGCCACGTGGGCCATGGCCTAGCCTCCCCTTCCCCTCCGGCCCAGTGGCCCGCTGGTGAGCCTCCCCGACTAAGCCTCGCCTGGGCGTCATTTAGTAGTCCTGCGCCGTTCTGTTTTTTTTCATAAAAACTACTAAGTCCTAAAAATCTTGCATTCTGGTGCCATGTTCAACGCATCATAACTTGCTGCATACTGCTCCGTTTCATGCATGTAATATGTCAAATTGTTCGCCTCGACGAGTACTTCATTTTGTTCCATTGCATCATTTTCATTTGAGCTCATCTTGATGCCCGAAATGCTGTTGGAAGAGTGCAGGTTGATGTTAATCTCCTGAAACTGTTATAACTTGATCATTTGTCATTTTTGCCATGATTGATGTGTGCATCCTATGAGGTTGATGTCTACATGTGTTTTGATCTATGCTATGCCATCTTTCCAGTGGTGCCAACGATGTATTTTTGTGAGTTGTGTGCTGAGTGCATCGAGCTTGTTAAGGAGGGTACTTGCTGTTACTGTTTTGCTAGGCTGATTCTGTTATATTTTGTTGCTATGTAAACATGCTTCTACAAGTCATTTCGTGCATTATTCTGGAGATGTTCACTAAGGATGTTTTGTTATACATGTCTTTCTCTATCCATTAATGCCCTTGGTTGCAATTATAGTCTGCTGTAGATTGTTCATAACTTGTTCCAAAGTTGCTAAATAATGTTGCTGTCAGCCTGTTAACATTAAGTTCAATGTTTCCATGATTGTTTGCTAGTGATCCATGCATCCTATGAACTTGCTCTTGCCATGCTTAGATTCATAAACATGTCTTCTTACTGTTGGTTTCCTTGCCATGCCATGTATTGCTCTGTGGTGAGTGGTACAAGCTCACCAACATGCCTACTTATTGTTGTTCCTGCCATGTATGAATCTGTAATATAACTTGCCATGTTTACATGGGTGCCATCATATTTTCTATGCCTTTTTCGCTCATGGTCAGTAAGGGACTCTTGTTCTATGCATTTAGTAGTATCATGCCATGCCTTTGTTTGCCATGATGAGTTCCTGTAACATGTTGTTTGATAGCTCTAAACATTGCAACCTGATGTTATTTCTGCTAAAGTTTGAAACTGTTATTATTTACAATCTTTCCATGTCCTTTTGAGCATGTTCTAGTTGTTTCTGGAGATAGCTCAGTGTTCATGTTTTGTTATGCTTTACCTGTACTTCATGACCATGCCTTTTGTTATTATGTTGGGGTGCTGTAGCATGTTGTTTTGATGCTTGCAATATGCCTAGTTGCTGTTATGGACAGATTGTTGTTATGCCTTGTATAGAGTGTATATGTTGAACCGTTGCTCCGTTTTGAGTGTGCTCCATATGAAACTTGCTTGTTTTTGCATGTAGCTTCATATTATCATGTTGCATCCTTGTTTTGAGGTGTTTGCTTCATGTTTGGGTGCATTTTGCATCAATGCCATGCTTAACTTGTTTTGCTCATATCTTCTAGGCCGTAGCTCCGAATCTAATGGAATTTATATGTAACTTGACTAGAATTTCGTGTAGATCATCTTGGTGCATTTTAACTTGCTGATTAACAACATGAACATAAGGTTTATTCAGATCTGGACCCATTTCGAAATTTGCATATGAGGACTTACCGGAATTGTTATATGTTGTTCCCGGCCTCATTTAAACTTGCTTTGATGTGTTGCTCTTGTATGCATCATCCCTTGCCATGAGTAGCTTCATGTAGCTTTGTCATGCATCATGCTTGCTTGTGCATCTTGTCTTGTCTATGTGTGGTGTGTTTATCATGTTGTGTGCTTCTTCTCGATAGTTCCCGTTTTCGTTGCGATCGTGAGGATTCGTTCATCTACGCTTGGTTCGTCTTCGTGGCTTCATCTTCTTCATGGACTCGTTCTTCTTCCTTGCGGGATTTCAGGCAAGATGACCTCTACCCTGGATCTCACTACTATCATTGCTATGCTAGTTTGCTTCATTCTATCGCTTTGCTGCGCTACCTATCTTTTGCTCTTCAAGCCTCCCAAATTGCCATGAACCTCTAACCTTTGTCACATTTCCTAGCAAACCGTTGTTTGGCTATGTTACCGCCTTGCTCAGCCCCTCTTATAGCGTTGCTAGTTGCAGGTGAAGTTGAAGATTGCTCCATGGTGGATAGGATTTTGGTTGGGATATCACAATATCTCTTATATTATTAATGCATCTATATACTTGGTAAAGGGTGGAAGGCTCGGCCTTATGCCTGGTGTTTTGTTCCACTCTTGCCACCCTAGTTTCCGTCATACCGGTGTTATGTTCCCGGATTTTGCATTCCTAACGCGGTCTGGTGATTTATGGGACCCCCTGACAGTTCGCTTTGAATAAAACTCCTCCAGCAAGGCCCAACCTTGGTTTTACCATTTGCCTCACCACCACCTACTTTTCCCTTGGGAGTAATTAACCCAAGGGTCATCTTT
>NC_057801.1:247152052-247156148 GCF_018294505.1 Triticum aestivum
GGCGCATCGGGCGGCTTTGCTGGTCTTGTTTTACCATTGTCGAAATGTCTTGTAAACCGGGATTCCGAGACTGATCGGGTCTTCCTGGGAGAAGGTATATCCTTCGTTGATCGCGAGAGCTTATCATGGGCTAAGTTGGGACACCCCTGCAGGGTTTAAACTTTCGAGAGCCGTGCCCGCGGTTATGTGGCAGATGGGAATTTGTTAATGTCCGATTGTAGATAACTTGACACCAGATCCGAATTAAAACGCATCAACCGCGTGTGTAGCCGTGATGGTCTCTTCTCGGCGGAGTCCGGGAAGTGAACACAGTTTCTGGGTTATGTTTGCCGTAAGTAGGAGTTCAGGATCACTTCTTGATCATTGCTAGTTGACGACCGTTCTGCTTGTTCTCTTCTCGCTCTCATTTGCGTATGTTAGCCACCATATCATGCTTAGTCGCTGCTGCAACCTCACCACTTTACCCCTTCCTTTCCCATTAAGCTTTGCTAGTCTTGATACCCATGGTAATGGGATTGCTGAGTCCTCGTGGCTCACAGATTACTACAACAACAGTTGCAGGTACAGTTTATGCGATGATCTTGACACGAGAGCGATGCTTGCTTGTTTTGGAGTTTCGTCTTCTGCTTCTTCTTCGATCAGGGGATAGGTTCCAGGTCGGCAGCCTGGGCTAGCAGGGTGGATGTCGTTTGAGTTTCTGCTTGTGTTTCATCCGTAGTCAGATGGTGCTCTTATGTAAGATGATGTTGTATTCGTGTGGCATTGTATGCCTTTTGTATGTATCCCCATCTATTATGTAATGTTGATGTAATGATATCCACCTTGCAAAAGCGTTTCAATATGCGGGTCTATCCTTGGTGGGACCTTCGAGTTCCTTTTGGATAGGGTCGCATATTGGGCGTGACAAGTTGGTATCAGAGCCTCGACCGACCCTAGGAGCCCCCTTGATTGATCGTGTAGTTTGGCCGATGTTGAGTCTAGAAGAAAACTGTTTTCTGAGTCTAGTTATATCGGAGAGTAGGAATTCTTTTTACTCCTCTGCCCCTTCGTCGCTCTGGTGAGGAATCTTGACGTAGGTGTTTTGAACTATTCCTCTTCCCCTTCAAATTTTTCTTTAGGATCACGCAGTTGGTTTTCCGATCGTTGTTCCCCAGCTCGTTTCATTCGGTGCGTTTCTCGTCAAGTTGATTCGAACCTCTTTGTATTTCGCGAGATCAATCCTCAGTTCTTCCTCCGACGTCGTTGTTTTTCCCCATCCGAAGTTGTCTTTCTTTTTCCCACCCGCCCTCCCTTCTTCCTCTCGGAACCGGAGTCCGTAATCGAGTATCCATCCTACTCGAGCGAAGTCTTTGCCTTCTTTCCTCAATGATTTCAACCGGTGTTCTCTCTTCAAGATATTCGTCGGTTTCCCCGTCCAAGTTGCCTTTGTTTTCCCGCCCTCCCACCCTTTTCTTCCCGGAGCCTGAGTCTGTTTCGAGCATCAATTTCATTCGTGCGGAACTTCTTCAGTCTTCCCTCAATTATTTCAACCGGTGAATTCTCGTCTCATCGTCATTCTTCATCTCTTTTCTTTCCGGTGGACCCAATTCAAGTTTTCTTCGTTGTCGATCATATTCTTTTCCTCGGCTCAAATGTTTTTCCCCTTGCTCGTTCGCCTCTCGCCAGTTTATCATTCCGGAGTTCGGAAGACATCTCAGAAGACTCGTCTGTGTTCCAATTAATTCGAGGTTGTCACCTCATTCAAATATTTCAGTTGTTCCGGTGCATCATCTATCTGTTCAACATCCCTTTCCAACGGTGTTATCTCTTTGGTGGGCCCTAACCCACAGGTCTTTTCCCAGGATCTTACCTGACTCTTCTAATTCCCCCGGAGTTATTCTCAAATTCTTTTCAAGGGTGACGTAAGTATAAATTTCATCAGTCACATGCCTTCTCCAAGATCTCGTTCAAACTCTTTTCGTTGTTGGCTCAACCTCTTCGTTTTCTATTCTCCCGGAGTATCTCAGTAATTTTGGTGGTGTTTCTCGTCATCATTTGAAGATCGAAGAAGAGTTTTTTTCCTCTAAATATTGTCTGTTCTCTCTAAGACTCGTGGTTCTAGCTTCTTGTAACCCTCTCGAATTATTCCGTTTGTCAGATATTCTTTCTTACCCATCCGGAATATGTTATAAGTTGTTTTCCCGTTTCTTTCACCGGAGGCCATCATTCCAGTTATCGTTCTCTATTTATCCCGCCGCTCCGTTCAAGTGTTCTTTAATCAGCTCATGATCTCTTCGTTCTTTTGCATCTAAATCCCCTCTAGCTTATTGGTTCTTCTAATTCTTCCCGGTGATTCATTCTCTTTCATCAGTCATTTCCGAATTCTTACGGTTGTTTGTTCAAAATTCTTTTTCTTTGGTTATCATATTATTTCATTCGTTCTTTTCAATCCTATCGATGGTTCATGAAGATCTTCTCAAGTTTGCGATATGTCTCCTCTCAATACTTTTCAAGAAGAATAAGTAGCATGCAAAATCCATTGCTTGTCATCAATTTAATTTGATGAAGGATAAGCAGACAATAAATCTTACTCTTATTTCATCCAAGTGATTAATCCCTTCCTTCGGAGTTTGTTCTTGTTGAATAAATTCTAGTTCCAAGTACTTTTCATCTTTTCTTTTCCGGAGTTCATTTTCCTCGGCCATTTCGTCGGAACCTCCATCTAAATCAACGCAGGGCCTTAATCTTATTCTTTCCATCCTTGAATGCTATCGCGTCATCCTTTTGGTACCAGAGTTCTTCATGGTTGTTCTTCATGATTTAATTCATTCTTCAAGAGCTCATCAAGATTTTGTTGGTAGAGTTCAAGTATCTTTCCTTCTTGCTTTTCGAAGTGCAATTAATTCTCCATATTCTTTTGAAGTGGAGTTTTGCATTTCTTCGTTCTTCTCAGCTATCCAATCATTTCCGCTTGTGGTCGGAGATCACCTCATAATTTTGAGATATTATCCATAAGTCCACAACAAGCTTATTCTTTTCGTTGTTGATTGTCTCAACAACTCCGTTCAATCCTTCCTTCTAAGTTCTTTTCTTCCATTCTTTCAATTCTTCCGGAGGCATTGCGTTGCTTATGTCGTCAAGTGCCATCCCATCTTGTGAAGTTCATGTTCTAATCCTTTCTTTTTTTTCAGCCGGAGTGCTGCCTAAATCCTTTCAGACTTATTCGTTTCTTTTCTCATTCTAACCACTCCGGTTAGAACGAGTGGTTTCATAGTCTATCTGATTCCGTGAGCTTTCCATTCTCGTCATTCTCGTCGGTCCTCTCTTATTCTAGAGTGCTCTCGATTCTTTGCTTCTTCTCTTGAGTTCTTGTTTCACCTCATTCCCCTTTTCCCTTCCGTCTCGGTCCTAAGATCTCGGGACGAGATCTCTTGTTAGTGGAGGAGTGTTGTAACGCCCCGGATTCGATGCGCCAGGTGTCTGCCAGTTATTCACCGTCGTTGCCATGTCATTTGCTTGCGTGTTGCACTTTGCCATGTCATCATCTGCATTTCATATCATGTTATCATGTGCATCTCATTTTGCATACGTGTTCGTCTCATGCATCCGAGCTTTTTCCCCGTTGTCCGTTTTGCAATCCGGCACTCCTATGTCATCCGGCGTCCCCTTCTTCTCTCCTGTTGTAAGCGGGTGTTAAACTTTCTCGGAATGGCCCAAGGTTTGCCAAGCGGCCTTGGTATAGCACCGGTAGACCGCCTGTCAAGTTTCGTGCCATTTGGAGGTCGTTTGGTACTCCAACGGTTAACCGGGTAACCGCAAAAGCCTCTTTTGTTTGCAGCCCAACACCCCTTCCAAAGTGGCCCAAAACCCATCTAACTCCCCTCCATGCTCTCGGTCGTTCGATCACGATCGCGTGGCCGAAAACCGCTCCTCATTTGGCTCTCCTAGCTCCCTCTACCTATAAATATGCCTCCCCCTCCGAATTTTCGGGTCCAAACCCTAGCATTTTCCATCCACGCCGCGCCGGACATGTCCGGGCTGGACCGGACACGTCCAGCCGCCGTCCCTCGGCCAACCGCGTCGCGCCACGTGGGCGCCGCCGCCGCCCGCCGCTGCC
>NC_057801.1:247156536-247163066 GCF_018294505.1 Triticum aestivum
CCTCGACGCCCACGCCCGTCCTCGCCGCGCCAGCCGGGCCGGCCGGAGCTCGCCGCCACGCCCCCCAAGCACCTCCCCGCGCCGCCCCGGACCCTCTCCGGCCAGATCCGGTGCCCCCGCGCCCGGATCCGGCGACTCCCCTCCTCTCCGGCGCCCTCTCGCCCATCTCCGGCCATCCTCCGGCGATCCCCGGTGAGATCCCGGCCACCTCGATCCGCGTGCACAAACCCGAAGGTTGACCTCGATTTCGTCCAAGCCCCAGATTTCATACATAATCACGTCATGTTCATCATGCTGTATCTCTGCATCCGTAGCTCCATTTTGTGCGTATAATATGTCAAATTGTTCGCCTCGACGAGCACTTCATTTCATTCCATTGCATCATTTTCATTTGAGCTCATCTTGATGCCCGAAATGCTGTTGGAAGAGTGCATGTTGATGTTAATCTGCTGAAACTGTTATAACTTGCTCATTTAACATTTTTGCCATAATTGATGTGTGCATCCTATGAGGTTTATGTCTACATGTGTATTGATCTATGCTATGCTATATTTCCAGGGGTGTCAACCATGTATTTTTGTGATGCTTGTAGTGAGTGTATCAAGCTTGCGAAGTAGGGTAGTTGCTGTTGCTGTTTTCCTGACAGATTCTGTTATATTTTGTTGCTATGTTAACATGCTTCTACTAATCATTCTATGCATAATCTGGAGATGTCCTATAAACATGTTTTGATCTACATGTCTTGATCTATCCATTCATGCCCTTGGTTGCAATTATGGCCTGCTGTATCATGTTGTAATCTTGCTCCAAAGTTGCTTGAAAATGTTGCTGTCAGCCTGTTAACATTAAGTTCAATGTTTCCATGATTGTTTCCTAGTGATCCATGTATCCTATGACCTTGCTTTTGCCATGCTTAGCTTCATAAACATGTCTTCTTGCTGTTGGTTGCCTTGCCATGCCATGTATTGCTCTGTGGTGAGTGGTTCAAGCTCACCAACATGCCTACTTATTGTTGTTCCTGCCATGTTTGAATCTGTAATATAACTTGCCATGTTTACATGGGTGCCATCATATTTTCTGATCCTTTTTGGCTCATGATCAGTAAGGGACTTTTGATCTATGCAATTAGTAGATTCATGCCATGTCTTTGTTTGCCATGATATGTTCCTGTAACATGTTGTTTGATAGCTCTAAACATTGCAACCTGATGTTATTTCTGCAGAGTCTGAAACTGTTATTATTTGCAATATCTCCATGTCCTTTTGAGCATGTTCTAGTTGTTTCTGGAGATAGCTCAGTGTTCATGTTTTGTTATGCTTTACCTATACTTCATGCTCATGCCTTTTGTTATTATGTTGGGGTGCTGTAGAATATTGTTTTGATGCTTGTAAGATGCCTAGTTGCTGTTTTGGTCAGATTGTTGTTATGACTTGTATAGTGTGCATGTGTTGCACTGTTGCTCCGTTTTGAGTGTGCTCTATATAAAACTTGCTTGTTTTTGCATGTAGTTCCATATTATCATGTTGCATCCTTGTTTTGGTGTGTTTGCTTGATGTTTGTATGCATTTTGCATCAATGCCATGTTTAACTTGTTTTGCTCATATCTTCTAGGCCGTAGCTCCGAATCTAATGAACTTTATATGTAACTTGACTAGAATTTCATGTAGAT
The DNA here is from genome assembly GCF_018294505.1 of Triticum aestivum. Taxonomy (NCBI): domain Eukaryota; kingdom Viridiplantae; phylum Streptophyta; class Magnoliopsida; order Poales; family Poaceae; genus Triticum; species Triticum aestivum. The sequence goes on from NC_057801.1 coordinate 247,158,206, forward strand.
CATCTTGGTGATCTTTAACTTGCTGTTAAACAACTTCAACATAATGTTTATTCAGATCTGGACCAATTTCGAAATTTGCATATGAGGACTTACCGGAATTGTTATATGTTGTTCCCGGCCTCATTTAAACTTGCCTTGATGTGTTGTTCTTGTTTGCATCATCTCTTGCCATGAGTAGCTTCATGTAGCTTGGTCATGCATCATGCTTGTTGTGCAACATGCCTTGTTCATGTGTGGTGTGTTTACCTATGTTGTGTGCTTCTTCTTGTTAGTTCCTGTTTCGTTGCGATCGTGAGGATTCGTTCGTCTACGGTTGGTTCGGCTTCATCCGTTCGTCTTCTTCATGGAATCATTATTCTTCCTAGCAGGATTTTAGGCAAGATGACCGCTATCCTGGATCTCACTACTATCATTGCTATGCTAGTTGCTTCGTTCTATCGCTATGCTGTGTTACATATCTTTTGCTCATCAAGCCACCCAAATTGCCATGAACCCCTAACCTTTGACACCTTTCCTATGCAAACCGTTGTTTGGATATGTTACCGCTTTGCTCAGTCCCTCTTATAGCGTTGCTAGTTGCAGGTGAAGTTGAAGATTTCTCCATGGTGGACAGGGTTATGTTGGGATATCACAATATCTCTTATATTATTAATGCATCTATATACTTGGTAAAGGGTGGAAGGCTCGGCCTTATGCCTGGTGTTTTGTTCCACTCTTGCCGCCTTAGTTTCCGTCATACCGGTGTTATGTTCCCGGATTTTGCGTTCCTAACGCGGTCGGGTGATTTATGGGACCCCCTTAACAGTTCGCTTTGAATAAAACTTGTCCAGCAAGGCCCAACCTTGGTTTTACCATTTGCCTCACCACCACCTACCTTTTCCCTTGGGAGTAATTAACCCAAGGGTCATCTTTATTTTAGCCCCCCCCCCGGGCCAGTGCTTGTCTAAGTGTTGGTCCGAACTGAGCAGCCTGCCAGGCCACCTCGGGGAAACTCGAAGTCTGGTTTTACTCGTAGCTTGACTTATCCAGTGTTGCCCTGAGAACGAGATATGTGCAGCTCCTATCGGGACTGTCAGCGCATCGGGCGGCTTTGCTGGTCTTGTTTTACCATTGTCGAAATGTCTTGTAAACCAGGATTCCGAGACTGATCGGGTCTTCCTGGGAGAAGGTCTATTCCTTCGTTGATCGCAAGAGCTTGTCATGGGCTAAGTTGGGACACCCCTGCAGGGTATAAACTTTCGAGAGCCATGCCCGCGGTTATGTGGCAGATGGGAATTTGTTAATGTCCGGTTGTAGATAACTTGACACCAGATCCGAATTAAAACGCATCAACCGTGTGTGTAGTCGTGATGGTCTCTTCTCGGCGGAGTCCGGGAAGTGAACACGGTTTCTGGGTTATGTTTGACGTAAGTAGGTGTTCAGGATCACCTCTTGATCATTGCTAGCTTCATAACCGTTCCGCTTGTTTCTCTTCTCGCTCTCATTTGCGTATGTTAGCCACCATACTTGCTTAGCCGCTGCTGCAACCTCACCACTTTACCCCCTTCCTTTCCCATTTAAGCTTTGCTAGTCTTGATACCCATGGTAATGGGATTGCTGAGTCCTCGTGGCTCACAGATTACTACAACAACAGTTGCAGGTACAGGTTATGCGATGATCATGACGCGAGAGCGATGTTGCTTGTTTTGGAGTTTCTTCTTCTGCTTCTTCGATCAGGGGATAGGTTCCAGGTCGGCAGCCTGGGCTAGCAGGGTGGATATTGTTTGAGTTTCTGTTTATGATTCATCCGTAGTCGGATGTTGTACTTGTATGTTGTGATGTTGTATTCGTGTGGCATTGTATGCCTTTTGTATGTATCCCCACTATTATGTAATGTTGATGTAATGGTATCCACCTTGCAAAAGCGTTTCAATATGCGGGTCTATCCTTGGTGGGACCTTCGAGTTCCTTTTGGATAGGGTCGCATATTGGGCGTGATAAGTTGGTATCAGAGCCTCGACCGACCCTAGGAGCCCCCCTTGATTGATCATGTAGTTTGGCCGTTGTTGAGTCTAGAAGAAAACTGTTTTCTGAGTCTAGTTATATCGGAGAGTAGGAATTCTTTTTACTCCTCAGCCCCTTCGTCGCTCTGGTGTGGAATCTTGACGTAGGTGTTTTGAATTACTCCTCTTCCCATTCAAATTTTTCTTTAGGATCACATGGTTAGTTTCGTGAGTTGTCCATCCTCTTTTATCCGGTGCATTTCTCGTCATGTTGACTCGAGCATCTTCATTTTTGCCAAGTTCAATCCTCAGTTCTTTTCGATCGATGTTGTTTCCTTGCCCGAAGTTGTCCTTGTTTTTCCCACCCACCCTCCCTTCTTCTTCTCGAATCCGGAGTCCGTAATCGAGTATCCATCCTACTCGTGTGAAGTCTTTGCTTTCTTTCCTCAATGATTTCAACCGGTGTTTTCTCGTCAAGATATTCGTCGGTTCCCCCTTTTAAGTTGCCTTTGTTTTCCCACCCTCCCACCCTCTTCTTCCCGGAGCCTGAGTCTCTTTCGAGCATCAACTTCATTCATGTGGAGCCTCTTCAGTCTTTCGCTAATTGTTTCAACCGGTGAATTCTCTTTTATTCGACATTCTTCATCTCTTTTCTTTTTCGGTGGACTAATTCTAGTTTTTTGGGTTGATCATATTCTTTTTCCTCGGCTCAAGTGTTCTCCTTGCTCGTTCGCCTCTCGCCAGTTTATCCTTCCGGAGTGCTCAAGACATCTTAGGAGATTCGTCCGTGTTCCAATTAATTCGAGGTTGCCACCTCATTCAAGTATTTCAATTGCTCCGGTGCATCATCTATCTGTTCAACAATCCCTTCCCAACGGTGTTATCTCTTCAGTGGGACCTAACCCACAGGTCATTTCCCAGGATCTTACCTGACTCTTCTAATTATTCCAGAGCTATTCTCAATTCTTTTCACGTGTGACATAAGAATGGATTTCATCAGGCACATGCCTTTTCCAAGATCGATTTCAAATCATTTCATTGTTGGCTCAACCCCTTCGCTTTTCATTCTCCCGGAGTATCTCAGTAATTTCGGTGGTGTTTCTCGTCGCCATTTGAAGAACGAAGAAGAAGATTTCTCTTTAATCTTGTCCGTTCCCCTGAGATTCGCGGTGCTAGCTCGATGTTATCCTATCAAATTGTTTCAAGTCATGCAAATTCTTTTCATCCATCTGGAGCATTTCAGGAGTTGCTTTCTCTCTCGATCATCCGAAGGCCATCTTTTCGGAAGATTTCTTCGTTCTAAGTTTTTCAAACTCGTTCTCCAATTATTCTATATCCGTGCCCCTTCGTTCATCTCAGTATTCTTCCGGTGCTTCGTTCAAGTGTTCTTTAATCAGCTCATGATCTCTTTGTTCTTTTGCATCTAAATCCCCTCTAGCATATTTGTTCTTCTAATTCTTCCTGGTGATTCATTCTCTTTCGTCAGTCATTTCTGAATTCTAACGGTGGTTCTCTAAGATTCTTTTCCTTGTTTATCATATTAATCCATTCGTTCTTTTCAATCCTACCGGTGGTTCATTAAGACCTTCTCAAGTTTGCGATATGTCACTTCTCAATCCTTTTTCAAGAAGAATTAGTATGCAAAATCCATTGCTTGTCATCAATTTAATTTGATGAAGGATAAGCATGCAATAAATCTTATTCTTATTTCATCAGAGTGATTAACCCCTTTCTTCGGAGTTTGTTCTTGATGAATAAATTCTATTTCCAAGTGTTTTCATCTTTTCTTTTCCGGAGTTCAATTTCCTCGGCCATCTCGTCGGAACCTCCATCTAAATCATGGCAAGCTTTAATCTTATTCTTTCTTCCTTCATCCGATCTCATTGTCCTTTTTGTTACCGGAGTTCTTCATGGTGGTTCTTCATGATTTAATTCATTCTTCAAGAGTTCATCAAGTATCATTCCATCCTCTCTAGTTCATGTTCTATTTTTTCCATCTTCAGCCGGAGTGCTACATAAATCCTTTCAGCCTTATCCGTTTCTTTTCTCATTCTAACCACTCCGGTTAGAACGAATGATTTCATAGTCTATCTGATTCCGTGAGCTTTCGATTCTCGTCATTCTCATCGTTCCTCTCTTCTTCTCGAGTGCTCTCGAATCTTTGCTCCTTCTCTTGAGTTCTTACTTCACCTCATCCCTTTTTTTTCCTTCAGTCTCGGTCCTAAGATCTCGGGACGAGATCTCTTGTTAGTGGAGGAGTGTTGTAACGCCCCGGATTCGATGCGCCAGGTGTCTGCCAGTTATTCGCCGTCGTTGCCATGTCATTTGCTTGTGTGTTGCACTTTGCCATGTCATCATCTGCATTTCATATCATGTTATCATGTGCATCTCATTTTGCATACGTGTTCGTCTCATGCATCCGAGCTTTTTCCCCGTTGTCCGTTTTGCAATCCGGCACTCCTATGTCATCCGGCGTCCCCTTCTTCTCTCCTGCTGTGAGCGGGTGTTAAACTTTCTCGGAATGGCCCGAGGTTTGCCAAGCGGCCTTGGTATAGCACCGGTAGACCGCCTGTCAAGTTTCGTGCCATTTGGAGGTTGTTTGGTACTCCAACGGTTAACCGGGTAACCGCAAAAGCCTCTTTTGTTTGCAGCCCAACACCCCTTCCAAAGTGGCCCAAAACCCATCTAACTCCCCTACATGCTCTCGGTCGTTCGATCACGATCGCGTGGCCGAAAACCGCTCCTCATTTGGACTCTCCTAGCTCCCTCTACATATAAATATGCCTCCCCCTCCGAATTTTCGGGTCCAAACCCTAGCATTTTCCCTCCGCGCCGCGCCGGACATGTCCGGGCTGGACCGGACACGTCCAGCCGCCGTC